>NW_027643764.1:75000-107500 GCF_032717465.1 Coenobita brevimanus | reverse complement strand
GAGGAGTTGCTCGTGCTGATGATGGTCGTGGTGGAGATAATGGAAGACTTTGAAATGGTGATGAAGCTTGGTGGTGATGGGTACGGATAGGTAGAAGCTGACCAAGACAGGTGTGATGCTAGTGAAGTGTGGGAAAGTCATGGTGATGATGATAAACAGGGTGACAGAAGACGGGGGTAAGATGAAATAGTACGACACTAAAGTGGTGACGACGATGATAAATTGCAGAACGTGAGCAGCGAGGAGAATGCAGATGGCAGGAAGGGTATGGTGAGTGGATGTGGGTGTTTTCAGACTGAGGTGATGCTGCCTAGATGTCAGTGGCGTATATAGGTCCATGGAAAGAAAGGGGGGGGGGCATAGGGGTGAATCCTTTTTTTTTTTTTTTTATTGGGGGCAAGCGAAGCCAGCCTCTACAGCTGGGGAGTTTGGGGGGGCGTTGTAAGCCCCTTCAGGAAATTTTTTGAAAATCAAGCATTTTTAGGGGCATTTTGAGACCTCAGGAGGGATAAATTGCACTAATTTGATATTCAATGGCAAAACAATATAGAGAAGCTTATGTATCTTGGCTTGCCAAAGCCCGAGCCTTGACACATCCTTGAACAACGAACCTCACTAAACAAGCCACAGCTGAACACCACTATCCGTCTGACGGTAGTCCCTTCCCCTCACATCGGATCCACAGACTAAAGACCGCTACACTCCCAGTCAAAACTCACACGTTCTGGACACGACCAAACTGATGAATAATATATTACGGAGTGTCCCACTCCCAATATACAAGAATAAACTTAATGTATTAGGGATTACTTAGGTAAAGTATTGAAAGTAATATACTAATACTTATGATCAAATGGTGCTTATAACAGCGTGTAATTGAAGAAAGAGAAGATTTATATATTTGCGTAATGCGTATGATGTTTCTCCTCTCTGGCTGCTCTTGCCGGCCAACGACTGTCAAACTTCCTTGCCTGGCGTATGACAAATAAAAACACCCTTCCTCTCTTCAGAAATGCAGGCTGTTGGTTAGTTACAACCATCATTTTATAACAATCGATAAGGGAAGTTTAAAGTTTCTACAACAACCAATTCATGGGGACCTATGCCATAGGGGCAAATGTTTTGTTTACGATACGTATTTAGAGGGTGAAAGACTGACGAAGAGAGTGTATGTGAGTGAGGTGGAGGGGGAAAGAGGGAGGGGGAGGCCGAGGATGAGGTGGACAGATGGGGTGGAAAGGTATATGAGAGAGGGGGGTGTGAGTTGGGAGCAGGGGAGTGAAATGGCGGGGGACAGGGCGACTTGGAGGCGATTTGTTTGTGGCCACCCCAAACGGGATTGAGGCGTCTGGCAATAGATAGATAGATTTAGATCTGCAGATATGTAAGCCTACTGGGACAAAGCGAGGGGGGGGGTCATGGCCGAGTCCCCCCCCCCCATATACGCCACTGTAGTTGCCATTCAATCTCAGATACTGTGCGATGGCCGTCAGTGCTAATCCTATTCACCACCATCATCATCATCATCATCGTGCCTCTTTTTCCAACTTGCGTCAAAGAGAATGTGGTGGAGGCAGAGAGCACTGAGGGAAACGTATTACGTTGAGGTTTAATGGTAAAGGATGTGTAACAGGCTCAGATCATAGGCATAAAACCAAAAATTACAGAGGAAAAAGGAGGACCTCAGTGCTCTATGATTATTGGTGCACCTTTGAAAAATGGAACGCGTTTGGTCTATCTTTACCGCTGCTGATTATCTTAAAACGTGGGATACAGACGTTCCATACATGTTCATCAAAAAATATTGCCTTCCTCCTCACGAATTAAGAATTAAGATACCGGTACGTCTGAACAAGAGAAATCTACAAAGATGGAAAGAGAGGTGGAAGTACAGAAAGGGGTGAAGGATGTGCCAGAGATAAGAATGCTGAGAGTCTAACAGAAAAAAAAAACTGAAGGGAGGTGAAAAGAGAGGTGAATGATTAGGCAAAGAAAGACAGAGACATAAATGCTGGCAGACTAACAGAAATAAGTGAGGAAAAAGAATAAAGAAAGGTGATTAAAACAAGAGGAAGGAAAAAACTGAAGGAAGAGAGGTCGAACGGAAAGGTTAACAGAAACAGGAAAATGGAGATGAGGTCAGCATGAGAGATGAAAGAGAATGACGTAGAATTGGAGGATGAGAGGGCAAAGAGAGAGATTATAGAAAGAGCAGAAAAGAGAGAACAAGAGAGAAGGGATGCTGGATGGGTAAAGGCAGAGACGACAAACGGACAGGCTATTCAAACAGAGGAATAAGACAGGAAGAGAAGAAAAGAGAGAACGAGAGAATAAAGAAGCAGGAGAGGATAGACAGACAGGGGGAATGAAAGCCTATTCAAAGAAGGGGGAAAGAGAAGAAGCTAGGAAGAGGAAAAGGATGAGGCAGAGAGAGGAAAATGCACAGGGAGAGAGAAAAGAATAGAAAGAGAAAAAGAAAAGAGGAGAAATATAAAAAAGAAAAGAGGAAAAAGACAAAAAAGGAAGAGAGGATGAAGGATGATGCAAAGGAGAAAGCGACTACTGCAGACAGTGAGTGTGTAGGTCGGGCTGGTGTTGAAGTAAGTACGAGTGACGAGGTGTGACAGCCTTATATAGAATTACTTAATACTGAGGAACCCGGGTTTATGCATAATGAGATGAGACAAAACCCGCTCATTTTCACAGCATGCATCACTGAGTGCCTTACAAGGGGATTCAAGCATTGCCACTCCTTATCATCATCTTCACCTTCATCATCATCACCTTCGCCATCATCACCACCTTCATCATCATCATTACACACACACACACACACACACACACACACACACACACACACACAAAACACTAGGTAAACACCGGAATAGCAAATACACAGCCACTATGCTCTATATAATTTGCCTAAAATGAACTTCTTTCCATACTGAATAATTCTAAAAACAGATTAATGGGAAACCTTGACCTATCTATCTATCTATTGCCACACTCCTTAATCCCTCAAGGGGTGGCCATAAACAAATCGCCTCCAAGTCATCCTGTCCTCTGCCATTGGTTGCTCTTCCTAGAACTCGCACTTCTCTCATAATATATCACTCCACTCCACCCCTCCATCTCATCCCTGTTCTCCCCCTCCTCCTCCTCCTCCTCCTCTCCTCCTTCACCTCACTCACACACTCTCATTTAGTCCGTCTCATTCTCTATCCTCTCCACATGGCCAAACCATCTCACAGTATTTCTCTTAATCCTTTCAATGACATCCACATCAGCACAACCTCCATTACTTCTTCACTGATCCTAGTTACAAAGAAGTGCTGTGGAAAAGCTGTAGAGCCCCAGGACTGTCTTTTTCCGCTACTGAGCTACATGAATTAAGCTTTAGAGGGGCAAATATCTGGGAAGATGTTGAGGTAAAATAGCCTACTAATGACGTATGATCCCGCTTACCGAAACCTACAACGCTTTACCGGCCATTCAATCAAGGAACAGTACAGGACAAATGAAGATAATACTTGAAGAATGAGGGTGACAGCCAAAGCCACATGACTAATTCGACTGCATTGTCTGGCGGAACAATAGCCTTGTGAGCGTCCAGTGTGAGTGACCCAGTGAAGGGACACTCGCTTCCCTCACAATACATGTCATTAGCTACTGTTGTACTGGCTATGACCAGTACGTTTACATCTAACGAAACAGGGCTACTCTCACAACTTGAATACTAAGTCATGATTCCAAGCCTTAGTTATATGGTAAGAATACGCATCCTTGGTTACTAGTCAAATCTACCCCCATTCTGACGAAACATACTAGGTTTCAACGCAATAGGCCCTGTGACTTTGATCTTGTATCCTACCGTTATGAAAAATGTTAGCTTTCTCAAGGGATACCTCTCAACACCTCCACCAAATTTCCTTAAAATCAGAACAAACTGTTCGATATCTCACACCTGGAACTACTCTCACGGCAACTGAAGGAATAATTCCAGCCGTGAAAAAAACGAATGTCTTTTGTTCCTATTATAACCAAATTTGGTGGACTGGTTGATGGACATATCATGACGGAACCTACGGGGTTTGAAAAAAAAATAATAGGCTAAAGGTAAAGCCTTCAGGGCAAGCCCAAAACTGACTTTGCCTTGTGACCAAAATATCAGAGATCTCACACTTCCGACGACCCCGATAAAATTTATCATTTATTCCTGTATCCGGATCCGAATCCACGTCATAATTTTGTACATTCTTCCTAGGACCTCTGTCCATCTATTCATTTTTTTTTTTTTTTTTTTAAATTCGATAACAAATTTGAGATACCTTGTACGTAACAGACAAAGAGATTTACCAACAAACAGACATAGGTGAATACATAACTTCCGTCCAACTTCGCTGGCGGAGATAACAATGCCGAGCTATTTATCATGCTGATATCGCTCTCTCTCTTACACGGCGACAGTTACTGAGCCAACATGATAGTCGTCTTCTCAACTCACTTATCCACCTACTTCACCAACTCGTATTTTTTGCAATGATAAATATACTACAGAGATAACAATGTTGCCAACCTGATTAGGCTGAGAGCTTTGCCCATTAGAAACATTGTTGCTGACCTTTGACGGTGGTTACAAAGTTGTCTGCATATTTGTGTCTTTCTGGAGGAGGACGAGGACGAGGAGAAGGAAGTCAGGGAACTGACATTAAGTCGAGCTGGGTGAATGAATTTTATACAGAGGAATGAATGACAAGTGTTTGGCTCCCGAGTGTGTGTGTGTGTGTGTGTGTGTGTGTGTGTGTGTGTGTGTGTGTGTGTGTGTGTGTGTGTGTGTGTGTGTGTGTGTGTGTGTGTGTGTGTGTGTGTGTGTGTGTGTGTGTGTGTGTGTGTGTGTGTGTGTGTGTGTGTGTGTGTGTGTGTGTGTGTGTGTGTGTGTGTGTGTGTGACCTACGAACTCAACAAAATAATAATAATAATAATAATAATAATAATAATCACCAGCCACTTTCAAATCCCCCTTGATCTTTTCTCCCTCATCCCCTCTTACAGTCTCTCTCAGTTCTCTAAAAACCTTCACCTCCTTACAAACATCCATTCCCTTCCTCCTTCGCTTCCACGCTACTTGTGCTATTGTGTTAAAAACTTCGCAAATCTGCCTTTCCCTTAAAACCACATGACCCCTCTTGCACACAAGTGAAGTTCAAGCCCCCTGTGTGTCTATCCTGACCTCTGATGACCTTATATAACCACTTGGGGTGGATGGGCAGGAGAAAATTGTAGAAAAGTGAGAGGTAAAAACGCAAGTTATCATGTTCTGGAAAGACTTGTGGAAAGGACAGGTTTTGTCAATTATTACACTGAACAATGGTGCAGGAGAGGGACGCCTTTATGTGGTGGCACCGATACAGCTTCTTCTGACCTTACCTGACCGCGGGGGAGGAAAGGAGCAGGAGAAATTTTTAGAAAAGGAAGAGGTTAAAATGCCAGATGTGATGGAGATGCAATGAGCTGGAGAAACGTGAGGACTGAGTAGGTTTTAGTAGTGGTCATTACACAGTACACTATCTCGACGATGTAAAAGGATATTTAGTAGTCAGGCTTTATTCTGCCATATATTTAATGCTGTCTCTTCCTTTCTAGTTAGCACTTAATTTTCTGATTAGCTAAAGATATACCTTGACTAATTCGGTGCCAGAATCGATTTAGGGATTTTATTAAAGATATCGCACGGGTATTTTAAACAATTATGGGAAAATTTAGGACCCAAACATTATTAAACAATCTCCATTTACCAACTAAATTACATAATCTATTTCGATATTTATTTTGAGATTGTTTGTAGACGAATTTATCGGTATTTATCTAACGAAAATGGCGAGTCATGAAGGGTGATATTGTGTGTAAAGCCAAATCACGGTTATAAGAATGTAGTGATGCGTGAATGAACTGTATATATGGCGAAGGTTCTAGCTATTTATCTATCTCTCTGTTGCCTCACGTCTTAATCCTGTAAGAAGTGGCCACAAACAAAGCGCCTCCATGCTGCCCTGTCCCCTGCCATTACGCTGTCCTTCCCTCAACTTACACACCCCTCTTTCATATATCTCTACACTCCACTCATCCATCTCATCCTTGGTCTCCCCCTCACCATTAATGCGTACAACAATAATGACGAAGGAAGGCCAGATACACAAAATTATAAATGCCTCTGACACAACACACATCTGGCTGTTGGGAAAAATCTGTGACACTAGAGCTTTACAGACGAAAGAATAACAACGGTTGATTAACTGAAGGAAGTTTGCCAGATATATAAATTAACAAGTTCATTCACTTTAACTTGATCCTATATCCTCTCCATAGCACTTATTCATGACTAGCATCATACTCTAGTGTTACCTCTTGTCATTGCTCAGTATTGAGGATGGAGAGGCGTCAATTATAGGCCAAGTTAAAGAGAGAATAAATATCACTTAACTTTGACGGTCACTGGTCCTTGCAGATGCACCTTCACACGTTACCCTGGGGAGGAGAAGCTCAGTGTTATCTGGCCAGAGAAACTAAAAATATAAAGAGAGGGACATCCGAATACCACTTCACTGGAAACCCAACTGGTATTGTCTGTTTCGAGGACGGCTCAGTCTGCTGGTGTGGGAGTGGGTGTGGCAGTGGGAGTAAGAAATGGAAAAATAAGTCTGACATCGATAACACCAAGCCGTCCACAGAAAACACAAGAAAGCACCTGTATTGCCAAAACTTCTTGAGTACTTCTATAAGACTATTCTACTATGATGGCAAAGTTATTAGAGTTTCTATAGTTCATTCCCCTTAACATGGCTCAGCTTTCTTCCTTTAGCAGTCTATTTCCCGTAGATCAGTGCCAGAACAAGGTAGCACTAAGCCCCTTCATCCTTTCCACAGCAAGTTTTCGTGACTAGCATCATATTCTAGTGCTGATATATTGCTATAGCTCAGAATTTAAGATGGAGAGATGGCAATTTTACGCCTAAATAAAACTGAACAGAGTATACCAATGATAAAAATGCTAGTACCTAATAAGTCTCTCTCTCTCTCTCTCTCTCTCTCTCTCTCTCTTACACACACACACACACACACACACACACACACACACACACAACACCGCTAGCTGGTGCAGTGGTAACGTTCTCGCTTGCCATCTGGTAGACGGGAGTTCGCGCCTCGCTCAGGTTGCGAAAAGTTTCACTGACGAAGCGGGTGGTTACTGTCCCCCTTGAGCAAGGGGACGGGTGTGTGCGTGTGTGAAGGTCACAGCCTTGCCCTTAGATCGGACTATATGAGCTCTCAGCTCCCTTCCGGGAGGGTAAAAGCTGACGATCACGACCATCAGGTGATCCTGACCGACCCGGTGAATTACACACACACACACACACAAACGCGAGATGGGAATGGACAGCGTTGAGAATATGTAGAAGATAAATGATGCTAGGAAGACTGATGAGTGTACCTTACCGTGTGTGTGTGTGTGTGTGTGTGTGTGTGTGTGTGTGTGTCTATCTATCTATCATCTACCTACATAATTTCCAACACAAGGCAAAGATAAGAGTGTTGGGTATGCGTCACTGAACGGTATACAATATACTGGTTGTGATGGTGAAGTGATGGGCAGTTGTGTGGACGGATGAACGTGGATGATGATGGATGGCTGGATGGATTAATCGATGGATGGCTGTGTTGGACTCGAAAGATCATGGGTGTGAAGCAGAGTTTTTCATGTCTATGTGTGTGTATTTGTATAAGTATGTACAGTATGTATGTAAGGATGGCTGGGTGGATGGACGGGTGGGTGGGTGGATGGATGGATGGATGGATGGGTGGATGGTTGGGTTGGTGGGTGAATGAGTAGATGGATGAATGGATACAGAGAGAGTACATGAGGAAAATTCATCTGCGTTGTCTATCATAGTTATAAGAATAATGATAATTCTCAGAATGTTGATGAAACGGCTGCAGAGGGTATGCTGAGATTGTATAGGCTTTAAAAGAGAAAGTACATGAACTGGATGCAACCATGTACGTCATTCATGCTAAAGTCACTCTGATTTAAGTTTTATCTTTGTTAAATTTAATGGACTGGCAGGATACCGTACTAAGAAATAAAAGGATAAGAGAAAATGTGGTTTTAACTTACGTAAATACTATGTTGTGATGAATTAAAAAAATATATACGCTTGTTTAGCCTCGTAGGAATGCTAAAATGTTGTTAATTCTGTCTTGGTACTGCTAGACGCCATTATTCTGCATTTCTATGCAATTAAATATTGCATCTCGTCGAAAATGTTAAGAAAAATCAGACGTAGTGAAAGGAACTATGCATACTCCTGAGATTAATCAAAGTAGAAAATGAATGCCTGATCGCAATAGGGTATAAAATAAAAATACTGGGGAAAGCAGCCTCAATTACCTCCTCCCTTAGCTGAGGCGGGTGAGATCCTGCGGGCCAGATTGCATCACGTAGAGAGGGCACCATATTAAGAAGAAATTGCTCGGGTACTCAACACTATCTATCTATCTATAGCCCGACGCCCTAATCCCGCAAAAGGGTGGCCACAAACAAAACGCCTCCAAGTCGCTCTGTCACCCACCATTTGACTACCCTCCCCCCAAATCACCCCCCCTCCCTCATATACCTCTCGACTCCATCCCTCCACTTTATCCTCGGTCTACCCTTCCCTCTCCCGCCCTCCACCTCACCTACATACACCCTCTTAGTCAGTCTTTCATTCTCCATTCTCTCCACATGTCCAAACCACCTCAGTGTATTTCTCCTAATCTTCTCAACCACATCCACATCTACCCCACAACGTTCCTTCACTTCTTCATTCGTCAACCTGTCCCTCCACGTCACTCCACATGCTCCTCTCAAGTAACTAATTTCCACTGCTCTCACTCTTGACTTGTTCCCCTCTTGCAAGGTCCACGCCTCGCTTCCATACGTCAGGGTAGGGATCACAATACCATCATGCAGTGACTTCTTAACTTCCATACTCACCTCCCTATTTCTCATCACTGCTTTCAGTGTACCAACAACCTTCCTTCCCTGCTGTACCATTTCACGTACTTCAATGCTTAAATTATTAATATCGTTAACGCATTTAGTACCAGTTCTATTAACCCCAACAGGACACCTCGCTGAATAATACCTGTTGATGATAGGTTCCTGAGTATGCTGTTTCTTAGGGCTGTATACTTGAACCTGAAATCGGACAGTCGGATGCAGACCCCCATTTATTGTCAATGATTTTTGAAGTATCTGACGATGATGGAACATATTTGGCGTTCCTCTATCTTTACTGGCATCATTCTGTAACATGGGATGCGGCCTGACCATACCTAATAACCACAGGCGTTCCATAAATGACCGTCAGAAGTTAGTGGTTTGCACTCCACTTTGCGATTTAATGTTTCAGCGGGCGACCTTTACTTATATATGCTTGTGTTTTCTATGACGGATTTTTAAACAACTTTCCACTTCTGTACTACATCGCTTGTGCAATAAAACTTGATGGTGATAATATTTATGTCCTCTTAGCATACAGTCGTTATTACGGATGGATATAGATTCCCTACCATCGATAGGAAGGTTATATTATCACCCTTCCAAGTTGTTGTCTTGTCTAATTTTGAACATGCTTATGATGGAACTGTCCGTCACATAGTCTGGAGGTCAGTCTACTCATTAGGCAACATATATTTTGTGCGTCTATATTAGCTCTTCCTATCGTAAACAACACCATGAAGGTGGTGCTTGGAGGTACGTGTGTGTGTGTGTGTGTGTGTGTGTGTGTGTGTGTGTGTGTGTGTGTGTGTGTGTGTGTGTGTGTGTGTGTGTGTGTGTGTGTGTGTGTGTGTGTGTGTGTGTGTGTGTGTGCAAAACGAAAGTAATTAACGTGTCGTATAATTTACGGGCAAGTATGCTGAAACCAAAGTTTTACATGTAAACGTATGGATTCTCAAAGAAGACAATAAGCAAAGATACATAAACGTCACACGAAGAGGAACAGACAAAGGTGGAAGACATTTCGATTTTTTCGTGCAGAAATGGGTATTGGTAGGTCAAGTTTTGGGTAAATCAGATAACAGATACTGTATACAGTCAACTCTCTGGCAATCCAGAGATCTAGTGGAGGATAGGGAATAATTCAGATGGAATGTGAAAAGCCGATCATAATATTTCGCAAATGTACCAGGTTAGGATAAAACAGTATTGAAAATGATTGAGAATGAAATAAAAAAGTTGTGGGTTTCATTTATCTAACCTTGGACTGACACAGGCTGATTATAATGATGGTGCGAACCGATAATTTGATGACACGTCGTTGAATTATATGTAACAATATTGAAAACTTTCAACAGATCCTGTACATTGTCGGGTATTTAATATCATTCTCATGTTCTAAAACTGCCTGTGATTGTTCGCCTGAACAAAAGAAATAAAAACCGTCTTTCTCCCTGTCGTGTACAGATTCTCCAGGAAACAGTCATCCTCTCGGTCAGCTGAGCTCATTAATGGATCCTGTTATGCAGCTGCCGAGGAAATTAGGCATTCCAGGTCACAGGCATTGATGTGTCAGCATATGTTCGAGGCAGTTTGGTGAGGGCAGGTTAAATCATGAGCCTGTAACTCCGAGGAGCAATGAGACAGGACACATCATTTACAAGCACGGTCACGATATTCCTACATACTGGACAAACACACACCTCGTCATACAAAACTCAGGATGCGCAGAGAACAGTGTAATTTTTTCAAAAGTCTACGGTGGCAGTAACTGCTTCGACAATATACTCACTGGCCGCTTCCCATCCTGGTTAATATAATGGCTCAGCAGCTGGGACTCCAGATTTGTTGTCAACAAGTCGGTTTTGTCCTGTGCTGCTTCCACTGCTACACTTATTTAGTTCACCTTTGTCAGTCTTACATTAGCTGCATTTCTTGGTGAAAACTCTGAATAATGCGTTGCATATGTTGTGATCATTTTGCTTCTATAAATATTCCTCAGACGTAATGGAACACTACTCCTGTGATCTTTAGTGTCTTCAACAAAACCTTCCATGCACATCTCCATGCCAGGACAACATCAACCAAGAAGTCCATAGGGTAGCACCGTCCAGTCATATGTTGATGTGTTTCTTCCAAATATATCTAGATTACATTCTTCTTTGTGCATCGACACCATTAATGAGAACTGTGTACTATACAGTATATTCCTTATCAACTCCTGTCCACACCACATTTCCCACACATTCAAAATATCATCATCGTATCATATCCCTACATGAGAACCTTAGTATTCAGCAGTTTTAAATCATCTGTAGTGCTTCATCTAATCTGCGCTTCGCTCGTGCGTGCGTGCGTGCGTGCGTGCGTGTGTGTGTGTGTGTGTGTGTGTGTGTGTGTGTGTGTGTGTGTGTGTGTGTGTGTGTGTGTGTGTGTGTGTGTGTGTGTGTGTGCGCGTGAAAATTCCGTGTCATCAATCATGGGAATTTAAAAATGGTCAAAATATATTTGTAATTAATTTATAATGCCGAGGAAGTCACAGTTTATGCAAATCCCGTTGAAACAAGGTCATCAGCAATAAACGTGTTGAGGTTTGCATTCTAGGTAACATGTAAGGCATCGTAGCAATTTAGCTCTTAATTTTATATATTACTCTTTAGCATTGTCTCGAATGCTACATATACTGCCTTAATATCAAAGTAGGATGCATCAGTAATATAAAACTGGATATTAAAGTATGGGGCACAGAATAAATCGCAATGAATAAAGGGTTACGATGTCTCCTGTGCAACTTAGGATACGGCTCTGACTAGTAACTTTTCCCCCCTTTCCTGAGTTAAGCTGAATTAGCCTGGAACTCGTAGATGTAAAAATAGCCAACTAATCTATAATGTGCTTCGTGGCGGGGTTTCTGGCTGACTCTTTCTGTTCCTATTTTTTACTTGAGTCACAAACCCAATTACAGTTTTTACTTGAGCAATAAGTTATGGTGGTGTCGGGGAACTGGTGGGGGAAGAAAGAGAGAGAGAGAGAGAGAATAAACATGTATCATCGGACTCGTGGACTAATTCCATATATTAGATTCAGAGCACTATTGTTAGAATAAAATGTGTTAGCTTAGAGATTATTAGAGAACAGAAGGAAGGGAAGGGGTATTATGGCCGTTCTATGGGACATCCATTTCGGTATCTGACTTTGTGTGTAGATGGATAACGTGTGTGTGTGTGTGTGTGTGTGTGTGTGTGTGTGTGTGTGTGTGTGTGTGTGTGTGTGTGTGTAAAGTTAGTATATTGTGTGGTAATGTTAAATCTAGAAGTGCGAGGGTCTTGTCCAGTGAGTAATGGAATGCGGTGGCCAAGTTTGTAGAAATTTTCTATTGTCCCAGTGGACGTGGGTTCGATTCCCGGCTCGGGCAATGTACAGTTTATCGGATTTGAATTTCGTGAAAGTAGTTTTCACTGATCTATCAAAAACCCTCCGACATGACGTAAAATCACCCTCGTCAATATTTCTTGCTCTGATATATGCAACCATCGCTCATTCCCAGCCTAAAACCTGGAAAGCCGAACTCAGTTTTCTTCACGAACAGCATTTCCACCTCTCCAACGATTCATACATTTTTCTTACAAGGCTCCACCAGCTCCTCGTATTCCTAACCTGAACTTTCCCTCAGCTTGAGCTACTCCTAAAAAAAAAAAAAAAAAAAAAAAAAAAAAAAAACCTTGTTCTTATGTCTGACTCTGTTTTCTTCCTTTCCACCTCCTGTTTCATTGCTTTACATAATAGTATTCATTTTATCCTCCTACTCCTGCTGCTTCTTCAGTTTCAAGCACTTCCTTCCAAAAGTGTTTGCCCGGCTGCTGCTGCCGCTGCTGTTTCACAGCTTTACTCAGTATTATTCATCTAAGCCTCTTATAATCCTCCTATTCCTTCCCCTACTCCTACTCATCGCCTTCTCCTTTTCCTGTTCACCCTGTTCCTCCTCCTCCTCCTTCTCACTCTCCTCCTCCTCCTCCTCCTCCTCCTACTCTTACTATCCTCATACCCCTACTCCTTCTCCTCCAGCTACTCCACCTACTTCTTTTGCCAGGTCAGCGTTTGAAGTGCTGATGAGGAACGAGGTTATCAAGGCAGGAGGAGAAAATTAGGCGGAAAAACTGCATGAAAATGCAACGGAAAGTGTGTCAAAGCTGGTACGACGAGGTACACGGGACTCAGAGGAAAGGGAACCTATATGGAAAGGGGAAAGAGCTGAAAACGAGAAAGAGCTAGAAAAGAGGAATCACAGAAAAACAAAGAAGCAAAGAAATGGAAATCATGAGAGGAACAAGTAGGGGGAAAGGAATGAGTAAGCAGTGAAAGGTGAAAGAGAGAAAAGGGAAACGGAATATAAAGGGGCCAAGGAATGTGGAAATTGGATTAAGAGGAGCGGGGTGGCGAGAGGAGGGGGTTGATAAAAATGAAGACGTGGAAGATGTGCAGTGGAAAACATGGTTAGCATGTAAGCAAGCGTAAATGCATATAAAAATGAATGAAAGTAGAAGAAATGACAGAAAAACATGATAAGTGGTGACAGTAGAAAAACATATGATGGGAAAGATGTGAAGGGATAGAGACGTAGAAAGGGGGGAACGAAAAAAAAAAAAAGACGCTTATTGAAGAAAAATGAAATATATATATATATATATATATATATATATATATATATATATATATATATATATATATATATATATATTCAAACAGACTACTCAAGATAATTTTTATATATCGTAAGACAGATATTCAGTAATGAAAGTGTTAAATTTGTCTACATCTAACCCTTCCCATTCGGAGCGTCCATCTGCAGCAAAGTAAAATAAACTAGAAATGGCAAGAATACAATAAAAAAAATACATCGCTAGATTGGAGGTAAATTGAATAAAGTCTTCTGATGGCAGTAAACAATGGATTAATCTCAGCTGATACACTGCCTAACAGAGAGTAACCTCATACTTTCAACCAAGTGGGCAACAAAGCAGAATACGGTACCGGTACCAGGAATAGCCGAACCGAGTCTCATGTATCAGGTTAATGAAGGATACTGCACAAGTCCTGGCGAAAGATTCTCGAACATATGTACGATCAATCCCCTGTAGTAACTTAGATTTATTTCTACAGGAAGAACCAGTGGCACGGGAGAATTCTGCATTCTTCCTTCCTTATTCTTCCTACAGAAAGGATATATGAATGACAATCATTTTTCTCTAATTACTATAAGTGATTCTTGTGCGATGAACAGGACATAAGAAAAATGTCCACCCTGCTTTCCTTGTCCTTCCCGAAACAATAAATCTTAGTTACAACTGATACTGATCGTAAGTGTGTTTGTGAATCCGACCAATGGCTATGCTGACTACCTCTGAATTCCCTAACTAAACAGGTGTGTAATTCTGCCTCACAGTTGCACAGGTGATACATGACTACAGGTCTCACTATTACCAAATTTTTATATGGCACCTGAAATTGAAATTGAAAAAGAACTGAAAAATAAAAAGCGTTGCATGAGTGACAGTATTTGTTGTACAGCGTTGTGTGAGTTGACGTTTACGAGGAATAGTGATTTATTTGGTGTGGTGCTGTGAAGGTAACAGTTTTAATGAGATTATTTATTTTGACAGGTTTAATAATGCTGGATCCAAAATGCTTTGTAAAATACTCACATTTGGAGTGGACATGAAGGATCCAATCTTTTAAAACTCACTGATGTTAAAAGTGTTTTTGTTAAATTTAGCAAGAGACGCAAAAGAAGATATATCCTCCTACATATAGCACAGTTTTATATTGCAGCCTCAAAGAACAGTACAAAATATATCCAGTAAGGTCAAATTTATCAGAAAATGATAAGGCAAATATATATGTGTTTGTTTCTGTTCCGATAATTCTGCTTATTTCTTGCGGGTTTCATGGTGATTCTCTGAACTATCAAGATGCAAAGATGTATTGATCTTCGGGCGATCTGGAAACAAAACACGGACACTGGTCTAAAGAAAAAAATAACAAAAAATGAAAGGGTACCCCTATCTGGATCTGCTTCCTAATACACTGTCACTAATCGTTTACACAGTCATGCACATATCATTTTAAATTACACACACACACACACACACACACACACACACACACACACACACACACACACACACAATACTTTGGCCACTTTAGAATGCTGTAATGTTGCCTCCTCCTCATCGTGAATGCCGAGCCATGCTAAGAGACCTACGCTAGAATATGGTACAGTCATGAAGAACTAATATGGACAAGGTCCCGAGTCTTAAGATTGTGCAGTTCTAACACTTACAACAATAGATCAACAATTGCAAATGGTGCTAGTTACAAAAAAAAAAAAAAAAAAAAAAAAAACTTATAGAAAGAATACTGAGTCCCAGTATTATTTATCCGCACACTGGATTACGGGATCGAGGCTGAGAAAGGACAGGAAAAACTCTGTCAGTCTTAGGTGGATGAATCACACAGTCGCTGAATTTGGTTAACCAGTTTAACCCGATTACGTATTTAAGTACTTACCATCAGACCATCTTGTTCAACTTAGGACAGACCACTCTTAGTACTGGGTTTAATCAAGGCTATATTAAAATCCCCCAGCTCTATATTCTCTTTAAAGCTGAAGAAATCGTCTGGTGACCGTATTAATACAAAATGCAGTACAATAGTGGACGATAAGTAGCGGCATAATGAAGAATTCCGATGGTTATCAGAGAGAGAGAGAGAGAGAGAATGATGGTGATAGTTGTTGCTAAATATAACCTCTGGTAGTCCCATCGTTGCAATCTGCGACCAGTCATAGTTTCACAGGCACAGGCAATTTGTGACACAATGACTTGAATACCAAGATGGTGTTTTTTTTTTTTTTAATGCTATCTGGTGGTTAAATATTCTGTATACTGAAAATCAAAATGGTATTTTTTTCATTGTTTGTAATTTAAGTATACAGTCTATTTACTGGCATTACCAAAGCTGCATATTCATTATTTGATTTACTTAATTCAACAGAGATATTCAGTTTACTGATGATGATGATGATGACTGACAAGGGAAATATATAGGACAGTCTGAAAAAATAATAAGTGCGTGATCAGGATAAAAAGTAATAAAGCACATTGCTTAATGTGTTTACTTATTTGACCACTTCATTGGGAATGGAGAAAGGTCTATACGGATAATATGTGAGGGACTAGGTGTCTAGGGAATGGTTGGCCAGGCGGTACTGAGGATGTGTAGAACGACAAGTGCGGTGGATGGAAGTGAAGAACAACACTGCTGAATTATTACTCTTATAGCTTGTATGGCCTATAAGTAATAATTTACTTGTAATTAATTTATAATGGTCGATACAAATCTAATAATCTATTTCAGCTAACATCAGACGATTTTGTTCATCTGTGGGTGAGTATAGGAGTGGGAGAGATAATGCTGTCGCCATTAATTTCTTCATGATGGAACAACTCTAGTATCCAATTCCAGTGAACGCCAGACGATTTTTTTTTTTATATCTAAGAGCGAGTCCCACAAGCCAGTGCGAGTAAACTACAATATTTACCATGGATATTACTCAGAGGTAACAATTCTTCATAGAGGCAAATATCTCTAAACTAAACGTATTTTTAAAACCAAAAATCAAAAAATTGCTCCGAGATGCTGCTTTTTTTCCGGTACATGCCATGATAGGTCAAACAGTCTCTCTCTCTCTCTCTCTCCTCCTGTGTGTGTGTGTGTGTGTGTGTGTGTGTGTGTGTGTGTGTGTGTGTGTGTGTGTGTGTGTGTGTGTGTGTGTTATATTAAAGGATATACAAGAAGACTGCAGAAAGCTCCCATGTCTTTTGTTCCTTCTTCAAATCGAAATCTGACTTATGAGGGGGAACTGATCGTATGTTTTCGAAAATCTGGGTCATGCACTAAGCACCTAGATCAACTTGAAATGTAATCAGCAGAGTGTCAGGGCATCGTCATACTGAGACCAGAATTATACTTAGGGTCGTCTACTGCCTGGCACAGGTTTCGTAGCATCTTTATCTTAGCAATCTATTTTGCATATATTTATCTTTATGTTTCCGACTCTGAGCTCGCCCTTAACAGCCCCTTCCCTAAGGCCCAGCAGCTCTCCTACGTACCATACATCTTCACATGTCACAACTTAAGAGCTAATACCCAAGGTCCGTACTGGATAAATGCTAGGGCTTTCTTATACAGAACTGGTGTAGTGATATTAGTGGGGGTGTTTTACGACATGTCGATGGGTCTTATGAAAGATTATAAAACATTACTTTAGCGAAGTTAAACTCTTTTAAATTGCTTCCTTCTCCAGCCGGGATTAGAACCCGCATCTATTGGCACAGCAAAACCACCTCACTGCCGACTCGACTACCACCCACCCCCAACACTTTATATTCGCATCCATGATATGCAAGAGAGTACTGAGGTGTAATGTGCAGAAAAAATCGCCGAAGAGAAGTTATAAAGCCCCTCGAATACGCCCCCCATTCTAATCCCGATTATGTAGCTCAGGGTAAAGTTGGAAGAAAAGCATTCCATTCTAAGTCATGTTCTGAACAAGCCATTTCTCATTGCTAGACACGATGCAGGTGACAGAGAAAAATGACATGCCTAGAACGTGTAATTTTAAAACGGGGTGTTCTTTTATCAACTTTTACCTGGCCTACACGACAGAGCAATGACAATCAAAATACCAGATGTATTCTGAGTGGCTATGAGAGATTTTGCAACATCTCTTCCTTAGCGATTTATTCTGTACATAGCAACTCGGGGATCTTTCTGTATGTTAATGATGCAAAGTATGACGCTAATAACACGATTCGGACAACACACAATACATTGCTAAGGTCTATAATGCAGAATAAATCACCAGGGAAAAGGTGCTACGAAGCCTCCCATGCCACTCAGAATGCTGCTCATGTCCAATTCCAGACTCAGTGAAACGAGGTCCTCAGGCCAATGCAACTCAGGCGGCTGTGTCGTTTCCATGCTAACGAAACTGCTAATTGCGCTTCTCAGTTCACAGAGGTTGGTTTGGCGTGAAATGAAAGGCATTTGGGAGGATGTGTTAGGGCAACGGGAGGGAGAGGAAGAGATTTGTGTTATAACACGGTGCGTGTCACTGTGATGACTGATTGTGTCCTAACCTAACCAAATCTCAAAAGTTTAATCTAATCTAACTCTGACAGACTACCCCAACCTCCCTTAAACAATTCATACAAAGAAGTGCGAAAAGCGATTACAGGTCGAATATTTGTCCACGAAGCCTGAGATGATTGTCACTTCAATATTGTAGCACAGAACGTGTTTAGCCTATAAGGATTGTACGCATTAGTACCTTATTTTGTTAATACACAAGACTGAATCAGTAAACTCTATCGTAACACATTCCCCAGTATGGCTTAAACAACACAAACGATTTTTGTAACAACTTTAACGACCAGTATTGTGCTGAAGCGTGCATTTTCCTCTTTATTATTAACTTATTTTTACCGTGAAAGTCCCATTTATAACCGTCTTTCCTTATGACCCAAAACTGACTTACTGGAGTAGGCGGCTTTTTTTATCTGTTTCTATGACTTCATCATTTATTGTCCCGAGAGGAGTGTAGAGGCCCAGGGCAAGGCTATTCAGTCTAGATGTTTAAGGTGAGTGTTCCGTTGCTTTCCCTGTGTGGTATTATGTGAGCAAGATACCGAGTCAGCTTCTCATATAAAACCCTTTTGAGCTATATCCGGGCTTGCATTTTCGACGGTTAAGGAAGCTCCCTAACCCCTCTTCGTTAGCAAATTATTTTTGGATATGGCTGGTTAATATCTTTTTCTGCGTTATTTATGCAGAGTATGACGAGACTGGATTTATGTCGACAAAGATATTTTAGGCCCAACCCACCTGACGTTGACCCCCCTACCGGTAACTGGGAGGGTAACCCCTTGATGTAATGAGTCATGTTAAAGGATGCAGGTTTGAAATATGCACCCTTAGGTTTGGGTTTCATATCGATAGGACGAATCTGAAAGGAGTTATGGCGATAAAACGATTTTTACCCGCCCTCCCCCCCCTTTTTTTTTTTTTTTACATTTTTCGGCCCTAATGCCTGGGTTTTGGCCCAGTTCTGCCCAAAATTTATTCAGGTGATCAGAAATTCGTAGCTCATCATCCCTGTAATTTTACTCAAAATCGCACCAATAGTTTTCGCGTAGAGTTGTTAACAGACAGACAGACAGACAAACAAACAGACAGATAAACCGAGCGAGAGTAATATCCGTCCCAGAGCCCCTATGGGGCTAGCACGGGTACGAGTATTGTTGGTTTGCACTAAATTTCTTTCCCTCTTAGATCCGTTTTTCTTAGCAGGTACAGATTCATACAATAGTAGTTTTCCACTTTTTAGCCAAACAATTGAGAAACTCGTAAACAATATTGTAAAGTCGTCATGGCTTCCGAAGGAGGCATCACTGGGTTACGAAAGTCATTGTTCACTGACAATTTACAATAATGAAATGAATGATTATCAACGTCCGCAGCCGTACACTTTCTTCAGTCTCTCCCTCTCTTCGTCCCCACGCCTCCTTCAAGCCCCCACACCCACTATCCTCCTCTAAATCCTCCCCAAATTGGAGCTGCTAATAAATTACTGTCCTCGCTACATTTCCCCACCACACGCTTTATGTCACTCTTCGGGCAGTTTTCCTGTGTTAATATTCAGGAGCTAATACGTGACATACATTTTCTTTCACTTCACGGTTTTATGCAGATTTTTTTTTTTTTTTTTTTTTTTCATCATGTGGAGGTGTAGGAGGACTACTGGGCCTTGGGATAGGCCACTGCCCCCAAGAAATAGGCCCTGAGCCTTTGCCCAGAGTCGGACACGTAAAAAAAAAATATATATATGGTTAATTTTGTCTTTCTTTTTTATATTCACTGTTTATTGGCTTCTCCCATGTTAATAATCATTCTGTAATATTGTGAGATTAATTTTCTTTCTAATTTCCATCATAACATTTGTCAAAAATATCATTTCTTTCATCCGTAAGTGACTCAGAGTTTCTCTTTGCTTTCACTGTTCCTGGACTTTACATTCATTTTTATTAGGCATAACGGCAAAGGTGAAAGATCTTGCCATTATATTTTGATGTCTTACATCCATAAAGTAGTCAAACAGGCAATAGCTTTCATACAGGCTCTAATTTGTCCTTTTATCTGTATTCACTTATTGGATTTTCGTACATTGATATTTATGAAGTAATACTGTACTGCAGCAGGTTTATTATTTTTTTTTCAGGTTTATAACACAGCGTTTTATAGGATAATTTATCCTTTTTTTCCTTCATCCATGGCTCATATTTTCTCCTTTTGTAAGTTTTCCGGACCCGTTAAACAATTTCTCTCTCTCTCTCTCTCTCTCTCTCTCTCTCTCTGTATTTATCTATCTCTATCTATCTATCTATCTAAATCTGTGTATGTATGTATATACGTAGGCAGGTAGGTAGTTATAAAGATTCAGTATTACAACTGGCAAAGCCGTAGTAGGAAGCGGCGAACCATCACGCTTGCCGCATGGCTGGCGCTTAGAGCGAAAATACTTGTCTAATCGTAGCCATTGTTGTGCTGAATTATCCACTCGTCCCTTTTCATGAGCTAGTTAGCACTTTGTTAGGATCATATGCTACTTACACACAGAGTAATGATCAAATACTGTACATCAGCAAGTTATCCCTCCACACTATTCTCTGTTTTCCTCTTCTCTCAGAAGATAACATTTGTCATAGACTATCACCCCCGTGTTATTGAACTTGCAATACTGGATACGTCTGTCAGCAACTTTAGCAAGATTCCTCTAAAACCCGGAATTATTTTAAAGGAATTGAAAATATTTGCTTTGCTTCAAAAAATGAAGTAGTAACTCACTTCTGATGGTCGGAAATTCACCTGTGATAGCCGAAAACACCGCTTTGAAAACCAGAACTTTGTTCAGTCCAGAAATTCTATCGTTACGCGGTTCACGTATTCAATGAGGGGTTTGTTTTCATTCCAGGGACAGGATTAAAAAAAAAAAATAGGATCAACTGCCTCTCGTAACTCAGATTTTTATGTGCAGGAAGAACCAGAAACATGAATATTTTACATTTTCTCTCTTTGTCCAAAAAAAAAAAAAAAAAAAAATCATAATTCTCTCCTCTTAAATACTTTACGATTTGCTTTTGCATAAATAACAAGAGACATGGAAAGAGTTGACACTTTTATCCTTCCTGTACAAACGAATCTGAGCTGTGGAAAGGCGTTGACTCTTGGCTTGTTCAGTCGTTCTGGTTTGCTGGTGAGTTTAAAGGAATCAAAATCAGTCTCAGTACGATGGCTGAGATGGCCGCAGTAGCCGTTCCCTCCCTGATCAAGCCCCAAGACTTATCGACGCTCAGCGTTGAAGCTATGGCCGTCTTCAGCCATTTGCAAGACCGAGTTGTCCTGGGGAGGACGAAAAATGATCCTGCTGTAACAGAACTGGAGGAGTTGATAATTCACCTTAGAACTTGGGACAAAGAAAAACTGGCTGACCTCTTCACACTATGTGTGCTGTGTGTTGGGTCTCTAAGATTGAAAGATGGTGGGGTGGTGGATCACCAGCCTGCCGTACCAAACAACCTCAGGGAGGGAGTGACGCTGGACCTAGACGAGTGGAGTGTCATGACACTGAAAAACAGACGTAGTACAGAGAGTGAAATAAACTGTTTCTATGTCGCCTTGAACGCAGGTCGGGAGGGCTGGTGCGTCCTCACTAGTAACTTGCACAAGCTGGTGCACGTCCTGAAAAACCACAACATGGCTGCTGATCATCTGACGAAAGAAGTGGTGTGCGGAGAGGAGTGCCCACAGCACAACGATGAAGTAGTAGCTCTATCACGTGCACCTCACAATACCCGATACGTACTGTGCGTCCCTCCATATTTAAACAGGCCAATACCTACACGGCATGCGCAGCAAACTATGATTAGAAAACGTGAGGCCATGTTGAGTAACTCTCCTATTCGTATAAACTTTTACATATATTTCAGTACTCCCGGAGCGCATAATTACTTGGACAGCAAGGATCAGAAAGGCTCATTTTGCTTCGAGGATGAGTGGTACCTGATTGCTGGCTTTAATCTGAATGAGCGGAAACACAAAGCTGCGTTTCGCTGCAAATCCTCACTTTGTGAAATGGTGGTGGCGTATGGAGAAGAAGAAGCAATGGAGTACTTAACAGAAATCAGGTCATGGTTGAGAGATTTGGACAGCACAGAAATGATAAACGAGTTTGTAAGGAATTTCACTCGGGTTAATACAGTATCATGGAACGTAGTAATGTCTATCATATATGAGAAGGAGATACCACAGACATTGGCATTAAGACCAACGAGTCTGCTGCCAGTGGAACACCTGAGGGAGAACGCACCGCCAGTGATCTGTGCTTACCTCTGTACCCAAGGCGGTAACAATACTCCACCAACCACGCAAGCACAGCACACGCAAGTGTACGAGGGACAGCAGTCGAGGGAAAGGGAGGATGAACAGCAAGCGATTCTCTCGTCCATCACTCCTCACTAATCACACGGGGAGAAGATATGTGAGAAATTATTTAAGGAGACCAGACGAGGGCAGGAGAATGAGGAGGGAATGTAGGAGATAGTAAAGAGCACTGGAATCTCCTTCGCCTTACTTTTTTCACACCTAAAATGGAACGCGCTTCTCGCCAGTACTATGCGATAGACCCCTGATGCTCAAGAAATACACATGGCCAATTCACTTGATATACAGAACCTGAACATGGTAAGGAACACTCAGTTGTTCAAGATTTCATTACCAAAAATCTCAAACCTGTTAAGTAATGTGAAGGAAACCATAGAAGAGCAAGCAAACGGATATAGCTCCTAAAGGTGGCTGAAACCTGTAGAAAAAATGGCATTTTAGCTTCAGATACGTTTTAATTAGATAAAACAAAATATCTGAATATCTTCAGACTGTATTATAACTGGAATTTATCATGAAGGAAAAGGTGGAAATAAGTTTGTTTTTCACTGCATATTTTACATTATACTTCAACATGTAAGAACTGCAAACTAAGAAGTAATACTACGAAGGAACCTCTTATTTTATGATGCACAAAAGTGAAATATACTAACTTATATAACTTCGATAATAAATAGCTAAAAACTGTTTCCCATTTTCTTCATGTATACACTACAGTTCCTTCACTTTAACTTGGCCTGTATTTTTGTCCTTTTTGCTGCTAATTTCACATACCTCATTGGTAGCATATCATAGTTAGGACTCTTCCATACACCTCTCCACAGTACACATTCAAGTCCAGCAACAGTTTCCAGTGTTCAGCTATTGATTCGAGTCGGTCTTCAAAATGGAGAGAGAGCAATTTTAGGCAAAGTTAATAATGTCTCACCACGGCTGTTACTTTCCCAGCGTGCTTATGGTGATTGTCACTGTAAGTCACTATAACTTGGTGTCTCGTGCGCACCACTGATCGTCAGCTGTCTACACACTTCAGATTTTCACAGAAGGCATGGATACACTTTAACGGCCTAGAATTGCTGTCTCTCCACCTTGAAAGTAGGAATAAGTTAATTCTAGTCACGATAAAGTGCGATGGAAGAGATGCAGAGCGACAGCCCTCTATTTTTACCATTAAATTACGTTGCAAATGGTGAATAAATGTGCCTAGTTAAGCTGAAGGAACTATATTACTTAATTTATCTTTGTTTTCATTGCATTTGACTGAACATTGATCCATTTACTCCAAAGCATTATCGTGTACCTTAACCCCTTCTCTTCAGTGACTTTATTATTTCATGCCAACTCCAGGTGATTTTCCTCGGTTAAAGATAGACTTTTCAATCTGGCAGCCCCTTTAGTACTGTAACTGATCTCAGTTAAATAAAATAATCTGGATGCAACTGGAATAAAATGAAGACGTCACCGGATTGGCGAGGGTATCTGGCATTACTGTTGGTTATTTTTTTTTTAACGCATTAAGATTCTATTTTGTTGTGTAGATGTTATCAGTAATTTTATGGGATACTTCACCCCTTATGTCCAACGACGTATTTTCTATTCTTGTTACAATCATACAATTTTATTCAACTTAACGAAGGCTCTTTAGTTGGAGAGTGATTCTTTGAGGCTATTTCGAACACCTGCATTTTGTCTCTTTTTAACTGCATAAAATCGCCAGAGATACTAAGAATAAAACGAAAGGCGTCATCGGGCGAAAGGGTTAAATGCTTTAGGCCTTTTACATAGCTGAAGTGCATTGAACAGTTTGTTAGTTCCTTGATTTTTTTTTCTCTTCCCCCCCTCTTAAATTTACAGAATCAGTTTCTACTGAATATTACTTATCATGGTGAAATATGACAGAGAATGTCAAGGAAATTTTCACAAAAATGGCTGGACTAAATCTGCGTTAAATATGTCCGAAATTTGTCCCGCCATTCACTGCTGCTGTACTTTTTTCCCCCTGACTTAACAGATTTTCTTCCTTCTGCAGCTCATTCAAGTAGCCGAGTGAGAGAAAGACAACGCTACTGCACTACATCCTTTTCATAGCATTTCTCAGTGTTAAGTGTTATGGTCTTGTTTTATTTCTTATGGTTAAGTATTCATGATGGAGAGATATTATTAGTTTAAGAGTACGTGAAAAGATTATAAGGGCAGACACTCAAATGGCAGGCACTGAGAATACTGTTTATGAATAATGCTTAGCGGATGGAGGAAAAGGATTAGATGAAGTGGGGAGATATGAGTGTGTGGGGGTGTGAGGTGGAGGGAGGGCAGCCAAATGACAGAGGACAAGGCCATGTGGAGACGGGAGATATGAGTGTGTGGGGGTGTGAGGTGGAGGGAGGGCAGCCAAATGACAGAGGACAAGGCCATGTGGAGACGCTTTGTTAGTGACCATCCCTTACGGGATTAAGGCGTCTGGCAATATTCATAGCTAGACAGAGACCCTATTTTTATCCTCTTCAGTACGGTAACGATGATTTGACTCTCTAGGTGATTTGACTCAATTTCGTAAACCTTTTTCTCGACTGCCTGTTGACACTTCACCACCGTCGCTCTGCTTTCCCCTTCCTCTCCTTATCACACCGTCCCTCGTTGCTCGCAAATTTCCTTGCTGATTCTCCTACTTTTTGTATTCTTAATATTTTTTCTTTATGCTTTGCGTGTTTCATTCTTTCATTCATTCATACGACTTAGGAAATAACTCTAGCACTGCATATGTTAATGAATGCTTTGTCTAACTCTTCCATGTAGAAAAATTGACCTAATATAAAATCGTCTGAAATCAGTAAAATCAGAATAATGTCGCTGGACTGAATGGTTATCCCTGATGCAGTTAGGGGCGCACATGAGTTGTCTATTAGAGCAATAGGCAGACAAGAAGGCTAATGTATGTGAAAAGGGTAAATGGAAGAAGAACAAAAAAAAAAAAAAAAACGCGTCTGCAGGCAAAAGGGGCAAGGAGAAAATTATAAGATACTGATATCAATAATGCACTATGTGCTCTCTCTCTCTCTCTCTCTCTCTCTCTCTCTCTCTCTCTCTCATCTACACGAACAAATAAAAAGACTGAATATAATCGCTCACAGATATACAAATAACGCCAACATTACATTGAAGTACCATTTTAGAAATATCGTAAATGGTAAACAAGCATCTCCAGACATATGATCATTCTATTGAGGGTTTGATTTTTTTCTATTTTAAACAGTTTTATGGACACACGAGACAGTACAGAAAAATCGATAATTATAATATTTTTGTTGGCCACAGCTGATAATGTGACCTTATCAATATATTTGTTGTGTTGTTGTTGCTGTACTATTGTTGTTGTTGTTCCTTTGATGTGTTGTTGTTCCTGTACTGTGTTGTTGTTGTGTTGTATTCTGTTGTTTTTAATACTGTTGTTGTTCCAGGCACATCTGAAATGTACGCCCGCTGGACTGAAAGGTGAAAAGGCCATTCTTCTGTAGTCCATCATCTTCCTGTCAGGTGATAGGGGAGAAAAGGAACGTGTAACTAGGCGGCGGAACCTCCCGTCATATCGGTGTCACCACGTGAAGGGGTCTCGTTCAAGCTATAATACTATCGATGAACGCAAGAGCCATTTTCCCTTAACAGTTAACTGTTTTCTTGTAAAGGTACAAGATAATTCCTGGCTCTTCTGAAGGCATTCCAGGTGCTGTAGCCTACCTATGCATTAACACTGAGAATAATATTTTATTAGATGATAAAAAAAAATCTATCTATCTATCTATCTACTGCCAGACGCCTATATCCCGTAAGGAATTGCTACAAACAAGTCGCCTCCATGCTCCTCTGTCCCCTGTCAATTAGCTGCCCTCCACCCAGCTCATACCCCCTGTCTCATAGACCTCTCCCTCAATTCCTCCATCTCATCCTCAGTCTCCCACTCCCTCTTCTCCCCTTCACCCTACTCACATTCATTCTCCTCGTTAATCTCTCACTCTACATCCCCTCCACATGACCAAACCACCTCAGTGAATTTCTTCTAACGCTTTCTATCACATCCACATCCACACCGCAAAGCTCTTTTACTTCTTTTGTCAGTCTGTCTCTCCATGTAATTCTACATGTCCCTCTCAAGTAGCTCATTTCCACTGCTCTCGCTCTTGACTGGTGTCCCTCCAACAAGGTTCAAGCTTCGCTTCCATACGTCAGAGTCGGTATGACAATACTATCATGCAGGACTTTTTTACTTCATTGCTCACTTCCCTATTTCTTACCACTGCTTTCAAAGAACCAAAATCACAAAAATTAATAAATAAACTGATAAAGATGTACATAGTGTGTAAACACATCACATTTTCTAACAGACGATAAGCACAGCCTCCTGACACTAAATCTAAGTCGTCTTTGAGATTTCGTTGCACCTCTCCATTAGCAATTTATTTAGCACATTAAATCTCTGTATCCTCCGTTATGTTCCTGATGCATGTCAACATCAAAACGATATACAGCACATATCTTACAAGAGAATGCTGACGTATAATATGCAAAATAGATCGCGAAGAAACAGGTGCTATGAAGCCCCCTGGGTCACTCGGAATACGATACAAAATATTCAGACTGCCCAGCATAACCTCACCCCAGCAGGTTGGTGAGCGACTGGGCGGGCTGCAAGGATGCCGGGTTGATAGGGTCTGCACCCGCCCAACCTAAGCGTAATATAGCCCACGAGATAGCCCAGTTATTGATTGTGAATGATAGTTCTCTCCCACTGCATTCTGTCTATATATACCCTCCCCTGACCCACCCAGAAACACTGGTAAATGCAGCTGAATGATTTGAGTATGTTTAATGCATGAAAGCTTACTATGGATTATGTTGTACCTTCTTATATAGATGAAAACCAAGCTTAAAAGAAAAAAAATACAAGTAAATGGTGTTTAACAGAACAAATTAGCACATCACATTTCTTTTTTGGTATTTTCAGTGTAACACCACCATCATCATCATCATAACTGTATATTTATAGGCATGCTTATTAGGAGAAAACAGTGAGTGCATTGCATACTTTGTAATAAGAGTTGTAATAAATGTTCCCTTTGTAAGCATACAAAACTGGAAAGGATTTTTTTTTGCCCATGCATTTTGCTGCAATCCATCTCTTGCTTTGTTTTTTCTTGAACATCATCGGATTCTTTTTATTTCGTCCAGGCTCCCGAAGCGAGAACAAGTAAAATGTTCTCATCGGTACGTACGTACGTACGTGTGTGTGTGTGTGTGTGTGTGTGTGTGTGTGTGTGTGTTAGGGAAATAATCAAAACTCTTTTAACCGATTTTATCCTAACTAGGTGGAAGGGTTGGTGGTCAACAATTGAGATCAATTTATTGCTTTAGAATACAACTGTTCAGAATCATGATCACAGGACTAGGTAAAAGTGTGACCTGGGAAAATCAAATTACAATGTTTGTACTTCATTTTTACCAAACTTGGCCGAAGTCATAAGCTAATGCAAGAAGAAGGCGATTGTTTTAAAAACAATTTAAAGGTCAAGGTCTTGGACCAAGGTCAAAGTTTGGTCTATGTGTGCGTGTGTGTGTGTGTGTGTGTGTGTGTGTGTGCTTTTTTATTTTTTATTTTTTTTTACAAAATCACCAAATCAGTTTTGATCTGATTTTAACCAAACTTAGCGAAAATGCTGAGGGTCATTCCAAGAGTAAACTTTTTTTTTTTTAGAACAATAAGTCAGAGGTAAAGGTCACAGGGAATGTCAATCACAAGTATGCAAACCCTGATTGAGTACACACCCTCCCATATTTAGTGGTAGTGACATTCTGTTGTTATTTCTGAATAGTCGCTGTGATAGGATATAGTATGAAGATGAGTAAACGAGAAAATTGAATATACACTGAACATGAATGAAAAGATTAGATGTGGAAGAGGAGGAAGAAGAAACTTTGCTTCCCATCAGCCACAACATCATAAAAAAAATACAGTTCACTTTAAACAACGTCATAACCCTTCTCGTCATCCTCTTTCGCTTTCAAACGACGCAGCATCTTCTCACATTCATTTTTCTCTTTTCTCCCACCTTTTCTCTCCTCCACTTCTGCTCTCCCTTTCCCTTCGTCCCCTCCTAGCCCTCCCCCACCCTTTCCTTCTCCCTCCTCTTCCCTACTCATGAAGCATTACACCACACTTCCCTTCCTAACCCTTGTTTTCCACACCTCGCTGACTTTCATGCCACTTTTAATCCTCAAAACGTCATTCCCACTTCCCTCTTGGTATCTCTCCCTTTTACTGCTCCGCCCGGCTATCATCACCACTGCTGCAACTCCTGCAACTTTAATCTCTGCTCTCCCTGAAATCGGCTGCACGAGAGAGAGAGAGAGAGAGAGAGAGAGAGAGAGAGAGAGAGAGAGAGAGTCAGACAGATAGATAGACAGACAGATTGCTTTGGATGTTAACCTTCGTAAATTACTACAAGTTGTGAACGACATTTTTCTTTCTGGAACTTTTAGTGTTTAGGGGCTGGTTAAACTATGATGAAATCATCGTACATTAATTATTCGAATTTATATTATAAAAATTACTATACACAATCAGGCATTGCGCTATCTAATAACAGACTTTGAAAATCACCAAAAAATTGCCAAGTGAACATCAGAGAAGCCACATTAATTCTATGTTGACTTGCGGACACCCGGGGAAATTTTCTCATGAAACGAAAGTTGGAACACACACACACACACACACACACACACACACACACACACACACACATGTGCATGGGGGGCACGCGTGCACGTTGGAATGAACACAGAGCCCTGCAGCTACTTGCACATTCGAACCCAAAAGCATATTTCAGCTTTGTAGTCAAGTACGATTTTGATGGTTATGATGTACTGTACGCATTTTACGTTGGTTATTATAGAAGCACCAAAGGATATTTAAAAATCGTTGCACAGAGCGTAAAAATGTTGGTACATAGCCATCACCAGCAACTATGGTCGTTTTGACTCAGTATATACTCACATTATTCACAAAACAGCTCAGACGTCAGGTAGAACTCTGTAGTAAATAAAAATATATTCCCTATCCATAAACCTGTATTTTACCAACACTACACAACACATGAATGCTGTGTCGCTCCTGCCTTGCTTCTGAGAGTTCAGTCTGAGGAGCGCAGCGTAGCAACAGCCCCTCACCTGGATTGGATGAAAACTTGTTGACCTCTTGTGCGCGGAAAAGCAGAAATATAACAGAAGGCATGTTGTGCGTCAGTGAGTGCCAAATTATTGTGATATATTGCGAATAAAAATGTAGTGGAATTTAAATAAAACTCAAGTGTGATTAATATAGGGAGGAAATAATATATGGTCCTACAATATTAACTTTGCCTAAATATACGATCCTCTCATCTTCAATGTTGAGTTACCATAAGGCACTGAAACTAGAATATGGTGCTAGCCAGGAAGAATTGCTATGGGAAAGATTTCGTGCCACTGAACTAAAGAAAAAGATTGCTATTTGACTGAAATCTCCAAGTAAAGGTGAAGGAAATATACAAATATATGACCGAAAGGATTCTATCCTCAGTGAGAAAATACTGAGATAAGAGTAAAATACTGAAGGTAAGGAAAGTAGATATGAATTACTTTTTAATATATCATGATTCTTGACTAAATGAATTATGGAAGCACTGAGAGGGAAAGATGTAACATGAAAGAGGAAGTGACAACAGCCTCAGGTGATCTTGCGCCGAATAGCGATTGGAAGACTGAATTATACCAACTAAAAATAATAATGCATAATAATAATAATAATAATAATAATAATAATAATAATAATAATAATAATAATAATAAAATGACAATAATAATAATAATGATGATGATGATAATAATAATAATAATAATAATAATAATAATAATAATAATAATAATAATAATAATACTGAAGTGAGAGACAGGAAGAAGAGAACAGTAGATGAAACACAAAAGGAGATAAATTATAACTGTGTTTGCCCAAAAGATGACCTGGTGGCTCAATTGGTAGAGAGGTGGCCTGCAGTCCTACCGGACCCAGGTTGAAATCCCCGCTGGGGCAGGGGACAGTTTAAGGATTTGAATTTCATAAAAACAGACTTTACTGATCTACCAGAAGACCCGCAGACATGTCGTAAAAATACCCCCGCTAATACCAATACACCAGTCCTGTATGAGACAGCCCTAGCATGTATTCAATATGGACGGTGAGTGTTAGCGCCGAAGTAGTGATATTGACAGATAGTGTATATGGCATGTCTCGTAGAGTAGGAGGACTACTGGGCCTTGGAAGCAGGCTGTGAAGCCTATGCCCAGAGTCGGACACATAAAAAAAAATATATATCTGATGAGCCAGAAAAAAAAAAAAAGTTGATGCTGATCCCTTACTGCCGCCGGAAACACATAATAAAATCTGGGCCTTAACTCACCATTTTCTTAGCCCAATAAGATTCCCTGTGCATTAAATGGTTACTATAGTTTGTTTGACTTTAACATGGCTGACAGTTTCGTTCATTTGCAGCTTATTTCCAGTAGTTCGATGGCAGAATAACGCAGTTTTGTGGCGCTATGTCATATCCACGGCACATCGTTTGACTCTCTCTCTCTCTCTCTCTCTCTCTCTCTCTCTCTCTCTCTCTCGTTTGTGTGTGTGTGTGTGTGTGTGTGTGTGTGTGTGTGTGTGTGTGTGTGTGTGTGTGTGTGTGTGTGTGTGTGTGTGAGGTTTAAAATCTTGGTATAGTTCATCATTAAGTGAGGAGAGATGTCAATATTACGCCAACTTAAGAGGAAGAGACAATAATAGTAATTCTAACTAACAGAGGATGTAATTGTCCTATAACTGTTTCCAGAACCAAGTGTCCATCATAAAGGCGATGTTAAAAACTGTAATATAAAAAAGGTAAAGTAATATATTAGCTTCATCCATCATGCCACATAACAATAAATAGCCAAAGGCGAAAAAAAAAAAAATACAATTTTTCGAGAATACTTGATAACAGTTTTGCCATCCTCCATCTTTCCACTTCCTCCGCATTTACCTCGTAATCATGCTCTCTCTCTCTCTCTCTCTCTCTCACACACACACACACACACACACACACACACACACACACACAATCAGCTCTGCCCTCAAGCTGTGTGGGTGGCGATGCAGAGGCAATAAATTAAACTGGCCTTCAACTTGGCACATCATCGCGACGCAGGTCATTTGCATTGTATAAAGGACGCCAGGCTGTATTTTGACCCTCCAGTACCAAGACGCATATTTTTTGACCAACACCTGACTATTTTACTGAGCTTGTTGTAGATCTCCCGTAGTGTTGGCGTTAAACCTTTTCAGTCCGATGACGGTTTATGATTCTATTTATTCCATTTTCTAGATTTTTTCAGCTCAAGAAGAGACTTGAGGCTGTAAAGGGATTCGTGGAGACAGCTTCTAAATACGTCACTAGAAACTGTCTCTCCATACCTTGACAAAATATATTATACCATGTACAGAAATATGTATACTTTTCCCAAGATAAAGACATAACTAAATCTCCTGGAAAGAAGCTTGAGATAGTTTTATAAAAATAAAATACCTTGGGTAATTTAACTCTATGAAACACCAAGAAAGGATTACTCTTGGAATTCCCTGGGCTGGCATGAGATGGTGTACCCTAGGCTGGTGTGAAGTCTTTGATGGGATGTTGCCTAGACCTGAGCCGCTTAGAGGGTGATTAGAAAGAAATGACAGTGAGTCCATAAACTTTTATTAGCATGAAGAACTATCAAACTATAACTCACATTCCTTCAAAGTACTCCCCTCCAACCTCTATGCAGCGTTCCATTCTCTTTCTCCAC
>NW_027643764.1:57500-70000 GCF_032717465.1 Coenobita brevimanus | reverse complement strand
CGGGTTTAAGGCGTCTGGCTATAGATAACTAGACAATTAGGGCTATAGATATAGGTGACGATACACGATTATTAAAATTACATCCATTTCCCTTATTTTCTACAATTTCTTTGGCCTACAACGCTTCCTGGCTGACCGTAAGATATCCCCGTGTCCTAATTTAGTCACCTTAATGGCAAAAACAGCAAAACCCAACACTTGCAGCAAGAGGAGAAGCCTACACACCATCACTACCCCCTAACCAGCAAAACGACGTCTATTGCCCTCATCTGTTGAATCTATTTGACCTATGACACTTCCTGGTTGGCAGCAAGATACCTCTGTGTCCTATCTGAATCATCTTAATGGCAAAAACAGCGAAATTTAACCCCAAAACAGTAAAATTTAACACTTACAGCAGGAGACGGAGCCGACGCAGCCTCACCCTCTTATCGTCCGAGTACCACTGACTGACCAATGGAATGCCATGCTTGTTCAGCCCAGAAACTTGTGTGAAACTTTACCCAACTACTTTTACATCCACTAGAGGGCACGGAGGCCCTCTCATCTTCAGGGTAACTCTAGTATTTTATTCTAGCTAATACAAGAGGCTATTATGCACCTGTGAGCTATTTATAAGTGTCTGAGAGCGTTCATGCTGTAAATATTAACCCTCCTATGATCGTGACAACTCTAGTATTTTTCTTTTATTAGACTCCAGACGATTTTATTCAGCTGGGGATGGGTCTTAGGAGGCTGAGTGCGTAAGAGAAAACCGTCGTAGAGGAAGCATCAGGGACCGTAACAAATAAAGCCAGAAATTATTCTTAGATGCTTACCATACTCTATTCACTTTCACTTTGCCTAATATTGCCATCTCCTCACCTTAAATGCTGAGCTGTAAGGATACATTAACACTAGAATAAAGAACAATACTCTCTTTTCCCTAAATGGACCTACAATTACTATCTCTACATCTTGAATCCTGAGTTGTAACAATAGATGAACACCAAAACATTATCCTAGTCACGAAGAAGCGCTATATAAAGGATGTAGAGCCATACCGTACCATTGTCATTTCCTGGCACTGTAATGAGTAAAATGACCTACACAGGGATGGAAATCTGGACCGTGTTAGAGGAAGACCGGTATAGTCACGAAAAGGTGATATGGAATGGATATAGAACTTCACTTTAACTTGGCCTAAAATTGCCATCTCACCATCTTGAATGCTGAGCTGTAACAAGAGCCTGACGATACAATATGATGCTAGTCACGAAAAAGTGCTGTTGAAGATATGTAGAGCCGTGTTATCGTCTTCTTCTGCCTGTAATTATGCAATGGGAAATAAGCAGCAAATATAAGATCTCAGCCATGTTAAGTCTGATAAGCTATACATACAGCTTAATGGAACGCTCTGATAAAAATTACAGCTATAAACTCATTCTACAACTCCCTAGCACCTCTTCCTTAGCTATTTATTTTGCTTATTACACCTTGCTCTCCTACTGTGCTGTATAAATACTTCAAGCTTTACCATAATCTGCATAAAAAACGTACAAAAGGATGTTAATCAGCCTTGTCCAAAAATATATCGCTAAGGAAGTCTTTGGTTGACTAGTGCGAGGTGCCTGTGTGTTACCATGGCAACCTCTCACACCACCAGTTACATACACACATTTTCCCACCAGCAAGTTCCATTAGAGAATAGTGTGTGTGTGTGTGTGTGTGTGTGTGTGTGTGTGTGTGTGTGTGTGTGTGTGTGTGTGTGTGTGTGTGTGTGTGTGTGTGTGTGTGTGTGTGTGTGTGTACAATCTTATCAGTGTGACGTGTGTGTGTGTGTGTGTGTGTGTGTGTGTGTGTGTGTGTGTGTGTGTGTGTGTGTGTGTGTGTGTGTGTGTACAATCTTATCAGTGTGACGTGTGGGTGTGTCGTCTTGTGTGTATATTTGAAGTACATGTGTAAGTAATTGTAAACAGTCTTATCAGTATGACGTGTGTGCGTGTGTGTATCGGACGTTCATGTATAGGTGAGTATGTGCGTGTGTTTGACGAATACGTGTAGGTGCCTACACGTGTATATGTACGTGTATGCGTCGTGATGTGTGCGTGTGTATATATTATATACTTATATATATATATATATATATATATATATATATATATATATATATATATATATATATATATATATATATATATATATATATGATGGTAGTGAAGCATGTGTAAGAGTAAATGGGCATCTGAGTGAATGGTTCACAATGGGTGTGGGCGTGGGAAAAGGTTGTTTGATGTCCCCATGTTTGTTCAATATATTACATGGATGGGGTGATGAGAGAAGTAAAAACACGAGTAATGGAGAGAGGGATGGCGTTGGTAATGAATGGTGATGGATGGAATATCTCCAGTTTGTTGTATGCTGATGATGCAGTACTGCTTGCAAGTACCTGACAAGAACTTGGTAGGCTAGTGCAGAGTTTTGCTGATGTCTGTGAGCGTCGTGCCTTGAGAGTAAATGTAGAAAAAAGTAAAGTGATGGTTAATGAGAGAGAAGGTGACTCCCAGTGTGATGTTACAGTGAATGGAGAGAGACTGGAATTGGTGAGAGAGTTCAAATACCTGGGTACAGTGACAGAAAAAAGAGGAAAATGTGCAAAAGAAGTTGAAAGTAGAGTGACACAAGGAAGAAATGTAACTGGTGCAATGAAGGCCTTGATAAGAAATAGAGGCTTGAGGGTTGCAGCTGCACGAGGCTTACATGAAGGAGTGTGTGAGACTATGGTGTGGCATGGAAATGAAAAGTCAAGAGTGAGAGCAGTGGAGATGGGACTGCTGAGGACTGCTGAGGAACGTATGTGGGGTACAGAGAGTGGATAGGATACGAAGTAATGTGATTCGTGAAAGATGTGGAGTGAGGAAATCTGTGGACACCAGATTTATCACAGTTCCTTAGGTATGGTGCAATGCCACACTGAATACAGTATTCCACCTTTGTCTCTTCTTGTTCGTTGTTTTTTTGCTGTCTGAATCTGGAAACACTGAAATGAATTGCTCAGCATCATCATTTGTACTTCCAAAAGAATAATTGGAGCTGATAACCATCAAAGCTTGAATAGCTTCTACTTCGAGAATCAAGGTCCAAATGAAATGGAGGAATTGAAGAAGGGAAGGGCAGGAGGAAGTGGTTCATACAATGAGGGTGGAAAGGTTACAAGAGGATGGAAAAAGGCAGAATATAAGAGAGAAGTAGAGGAGCGATTGGGTAAATATGGATTGTAGCAGATGGGGGACGTGGAAGGTGTGTGCAAGATATTCACAGAAGAAATCTGTGCAGCATGTGAGGTGGTGTGTGGGATGAAGAGAAGTTTCAAGCATAGGCTAGATAAGCATATTGCAAATAAGGGGTGGATATAGAAAAAAGGAAATCTTATAACCAATACTAATTCACAATTTTTCCTTTTCAGGTTACACTATGATAGTGTCTATTCTCCTTTCACACTTTCCTGTAAAATGTCCACGCCAGTTTTTCTATACTGCGTGGTGTTCTTTCTGACTTTTTCCTGCCGGCTTCGGTTGGAGGGTTTGGAGGGAGGGGGAGAGCCTTCGTCTTTGCTATCCTTATCTCATTCTAGTAGTTCAGTTACTCTTCTAGGAGCTGCCTAGCATGGGCCAACCGGCCTACTGCAGTTATCCTCTCTACTTATGTTCTTATGTCGCCCTGTCCCCCGCCATTTCACTGCCCTGCTCCCAACTCACACCTCCCTCTCTCATATATCTCTCCACACCATCCCTCCATCTCACCCTCGGCCTCCCCCTCCCTCTCCCCCCCTCCACCTCACTCACATACACTCTCGTCGTCAGTCTCTCACCCTCCATCTGATTTCCTTATGGTAAGTAAAATAATGTGATAGAAAATATTAGGGTAATAAACAGAGGTGGATTGGCCTTGTGGAGAAGATGGAGACTGAGACACTAACCAGGACAGTGTGTGTGAGTGAGGTGGAGGAGGGCAGAGGGAGGGGCAGACCAAGGATGAGATGCAGGGATGGAGTAGAGAGTTATATGAGAGACTGGGGTGTACGCTGGGGGAAGGGCAGTGAAATGGCAGGGTACAGGGCAACTTGGAGACAGTTTGTTTGTTGGCACCCCTTATGGGATTAAGGTATCTGGCAACAGATAGATGGAAAAAATAATGTCTTATTTGTCTGGCTGTAGATAGGTAGATAGACAGAATAAAATACTGGGCCTTACTTGTAACAAAGGCTTTTTGTATCCTGGCTCCCTCTCTGCACCATCTTCACCTTGTTCTTCAGTTTACTCACCAGACTGCCGCCTTCTTGCATCACCTTAGCCACATCTTTCGTCTCTTTGGTTATCTTTTAGACTTTCTCTTCTGCTTCCTTCATCCTGCAAAATCAATTTTCATAATCAGTACAACATTGTCATTTACAGTTGTATTCTTGGTGGATTTGGATATTTCTCAACACCACTTTTTGAGCCATTTATTGTGCACATCTCATCTCAGTGTGCTTTTGTATATTACTGATGCCAACACTGTTACTATACAAGCACCATAAATAACAGTACACAATGTTGACGTGTAATATACAAAAAGGGTTGTTATGAGGGAGGGTTGTATATGAGAGAGGGGGTTGTGAGCTGGGGACAGGACAGTGAAATGGCAGGGGACAGGGCGATATGGAGGCGATTTGTTTGTGGCCACCCCTTATGGGATTAAGGCGTCTGGCAATAGATAGATGGATAGATAGGTTGTTAAGGAAGAGCTGCTATCAAGCCTTCCTGTGCCCCCTACACCATTTAACCCTTTGACCAGACCTGATCCACTGCAGTTTTTATTCATGCTAACACCAAAGCATTTTATAAAACTAAAACAATTACTAGCAGTCACAGGCTTACAAAAACTAATTCAAAGTAACTTTCTCTGCAAATGGTCCATCTAAAAGTTATATTTAGGCAAACACTACATGATTTTACTCAGGCTCACACTAGTGCATAATAGATGCTGACATACACTACGTCAAGTAATACAGCATCAGTACAGGTACCTCAGGTTAAAAAACAAAACAAAAACAGCATACATTCAAAAGTGGTATTTCCCTCCTCAGTTAGCTCAAGTGCTATTAAAAGTGTGACAGTCTGCCTCTCACATCCCTACCCCCGACGTTCACACTTCACACTTTCCGCACCCAACTGTCATCCTCCATCCTCTCCACATGCCCAAACCATCTCAATCTACCCCTCATCACCACAACACCAATACACTCCAGTCCCAACCTTCCTCTCAACTCTTCAATCATAAACCAGCCCCCCAGGCCTCACATCCAAGGACACACTACACATCCTTTTAATCACTGTCATTTCTGTATATTTGAGCCTACAGATCTCGTCTTCCTTTACTGCCCAGGTCTCACTACCATACAGCATTACACTGCTAACACATGCTGCATACAAAGGTCCCCTAGCATGGAGGGAGAGCCCTCTCAATGTCAGGGGAGGCAACAGCTCCCTGAACTTCTTCCAACCACTCCTCACTCTGGCCACAGACCTAGCTCCAGTCCCACCTCCAGCACATAACATGTCTCCCAAATAAGAAAACTCTTCCTTATACCCAACAGGAGGAGGAGGAGGAGGAGGAAAAGGAAATGATGAAAAGAAGGATGAGGATGAGGAGGAAAAGAGAAAGAGGGAGAAGAGCGCGAAGGAGGAGGAAGAAGTGGAGAATGATAAAGAGAAAGAGGAATGGAGAGGAAGACAAGGAAAGGAGAAAGAGGAGGAGAAAAAGGACGAAAAAAGACGGAGGAGGAGGAGAGGACAGGAGAGGAGGAGGAGGAGGAGGAGGAGGGGGAGAGGAAATGGGTGTAATAAGGCCGAGCTACACTGCTTAATACATGATAGGCCTACAGTCTTGCCCATACTTTTCAGCATTATAAAAACAATAAGAACAAGGATGACGAGGTTAATACAAAATAAAATGAAGACTAAAGAACAGTTATTAACACTACACCAATATATCTAACTGTCTATAGCATGACGACTCCATCCCGTAAGAACAAACATACCGCCTCCTTATCGCCCTGTCCCCCGCCATTTCACTGTCCTCCCCCACAGCACACCCCATACACGTAGCCACTGGGGGGGCAGGGGGGCACTTTGCCCCCCCCGGGAATATTTGGGGGAAATGCTGAAAGGGATTTGTGGCATAGTTCTTGTATGACAATACAGTTTTCCTAATTTTACCACCTGTATATTTAACAATATTATCTATTTCCAAAAATGTTATGTGGAAGCAATAATTTCCTTTGAAATTGAAAGCTAAATATAATAAAACCCTTGGGAAAAAAATGACCATTTATAAGTTAACAATTTCCCCTGACACCGTAGATGACGTGGTTAATATTAGAGCTGTAATGATGTTTTGCACATGAAGCCTGATGAGGTGTAAAAATGGCCTTCCTGTCCCCTCAACTGTAGCCAGTTGCAAACAAAAACTACACAATTATTACACACAACTGAAGCAGAATTTTCGAAGACTTCATGAAGCCATTTTGATCACCTCAGACTACTGTACATTATACACGGTAAGGTGTGCCAGGGGCCTCGTTTGAGTGGGGGACAGGGGGACTTGCTTCCCCCCTCCCCCCCCACTTTTTGGAGCCTGGGGGACAGAGTGTCTTTTGTCCCCCCCACTTTTCTAGGTGAGAATTTTCAAGATGAATAGCTCTACGCCGTTTTTTTTTTCCTTAATGGAAAAATCCTTTCAATGCAGCACAGTACAGTTCAGGTGATATGAAAATCATTCCCTGCTGAGAGGGGCAGGTGGCGTGGTCACCTGAGTCAAGGATTAAGACAGTTTAATCCCAGCAGATGTATTTTTACTTAGGTCAGTCTTGACGTATGCACCACCCCTGATGCCTGAGCCAGTGAGAATCAAACTAAAAGAATAAGTAGTGGAAAACAGAATTTCTACTGCCTACCACCACAACAGTAGTGCAAAGCAGAATACCAGACTGGGGGTGGCTGCAGCAGCGGGTTTGAATTTATGCATATGTGCTAAGTGGAGAGAGAGAGAGGGAGGGAGGGAGGGAGGGAGGGAGGGAGGGAGAGAGAGAACCGCAAAGGAAAATAGAAAAAAACGATACGAATGTGGGAAAGTGTGTGTGTTCGGGACACTCACGCCAGATCTCGAGTTTTCATTGGCCCATCCATTCCGCTATTTTTCTTCCAGCAGCCAATCAAAATACAGGGTTTATTTCCGAACATAAACAGATAGTATGGACGCCATTGCATCTCGTATGGTACTTGCTGTGCCGATGTGTGGTATAATTCATTATAATTTCATAGGTTATTACGCAAAATAGCTGTAATTCCTTACATGCACAGAGAGATAAAGATAGCAGGTAAATGATGCACCAAGAGTATAGCGTTGACAGTCATTTTTTCAGTACTAAAAGTGCTCAAGAAATTTGTGGTACCGAGAAAAAAATAAATATTTTGCGGTAGAACGGAGGGAAGTTAGCATGCAGGTATCGATAATACTACCATCTACGAGAGTACCCTGATGACCAAGGATACTAGTGACATGGAGATGTCTTTGCTAGGGCAACTCCAGTGCCTTCTAATTTATTGCTGGTGTTTCCATTTTCTCTCTAATGAAATAGTAGACCTCTGGTAACATTATGTACTGAGTGTTTTTACATACTTGTTCTCTGAAAGGATTATTAGCTATTAACTTAAAGTAACTTCAAGAAAGCTGTCAATATGTGGGGAAAAGATAGTTTTTCTTTAAGACATTGGAACAAATGCGACAGTAATGATGTCAATTTATTTCTGATGACATAAAACATCAAATCTAGGAAAGTTTGTGGTGACATATTATGGGGAAATATTCCAAGTGTTTGCCCCCCTGGCAAATTTCCTGGATACGCCACTGGCTCACCCCCCTCTCTCTCACATACCTCCATCCCATCCTTCCATCTCATCTTAGGCCTCCCCTCCCTCTCCTCCCCCCCGCCACCTCACTCACATACACTCTCCTCGCTTGTCTCTCGCTCTCCATCCTCTCCACATGGCCAAACCACCTCAGTGTATTTTCTCCTAACGCTTTCTATCACGTTCACATTAACACCACAACGCTCCTGCACTTCCTCATTTGTCAGTCTGTCTTTCCTTTTAACTACACATGCTCCTTTCAATAATCCTCTCTCCATCCCCCACTCTCAGCGAAACATATTTCTCATTTGCAATGAGCCTGGTATGGTGTGGGTAACAAGACAGCCAGGCACTAGGCTTCACACGTACACACTCCCCGCCCGACATTAGGTGACTGAACTGAAGGCGAGGGAGGGGGTAAGGTAACCGTCGGTGTGGCACATGCGATCATGCGACAGTAGACGGCCTGGCGCCATGGGCTAACCGTCGGAGATATACACCCCTCCAAAGCAAGAGCGACACTGAGGCTCACTGACTCGGGGCTGCTGGCATGGGGGTTTTATAGGGAGGCAGACTGATGGGCGCCGCATTGGGGGCGGGGCTTGCAACAAGGGAAACTCCCATAAAATAGAGGGGAACCTTATGTAACTTTGACGAATCTTTATACTGATCATTGTCTTTTCGTTTTTTTCTCTCTCTGTCTTGTTCTTGCGTTGCCTCCATGTTAAGCCCCGTACACACTGGGCATCAAGTTGCTCAATAAGTTACGCAACGTGTTGAAAATCACCATGTCACTGCATCAGCCTCTCGTGATGGTGACAGGCAAGCAGCGTGGAGTCAACCTTGTATGTGCTGCCCTCGCGCGGCGATGACGGCTCACGTTGGCCTTGACAATCCAATGGTGCCACTTGTACAAATTTTGTGGGTAATTCACTGTCAGATTTTGAAAACTGTACAGTACTGAACGTAGGCAAGACCATGGGAGATATTACATACAACTTAGATAACAAAGTAATTAGTAAATCGGAATGCGAGAGAGATCTAGGAGTTATGGTTAGTAAGACCTCAACCTAGGCAGAAGCGTATTAATGCTAGAAATAAAGCAAATAGGCTCCTACGATTTATATCGAGGAGCAATTTTGCAACTTTATCTAGCATTAATAAGGCCATATTCTCAGCATACAGTAATTGTCATAGCTCAGTGGCAGAGGACGACTGTACTAGGGTTCAACATCCCTTCCACAGAACTTCATTATTAGCGCCATGATGATGATCTGTTACAGCTCAACATTCAAGATGGCAAGTCTACGCCTAGATAAAATGACCTGAGTATAGCTGACGCCTAGTGATGTAGTGGGTGAAGGCACTGCGGCAGGATGGGGCCAGTCAGGGCTTAGATCTGAGGCACAGTTGAGGTTTGCTGATTACATTGCCATTCAGGATGCTGGCCAGCCTTCCCCTAACCCCACTGTGGCAGGGAATAAATATACTGTATGCGATGTATCTTATGGACATCCAGCTGATTTCAAGTACTGTGTTTTGGTGGCAAAGCTGGCCTGCAATGCTATAAAAAAATATATATATATATATGCCTGTCACCCCTTATAACAATACTTAAGACTGAAAATCATTGAGGATCAGCTAAGTTAAACTACTGCTTTCTCAAAACAAAAGGTGTCAGTCAGAAAGGCAGTCCCACAAGAGGTGAGGCGAGGTGTTAATGAGAGGTATTCCCGGGGGTGGGGTGGGGTGGGGTGGCGTGGAGGCAGGTGTGAGGTAAGGTGTGAGGCTGAACCCCATGTGATTATAGTGCTCCAGGCTGTCTATTAATATCTATATTTATTTATCTATCTAGCTATTTTTAAACCTATCTATCTACAGTGTATTAATGCGAGAAATAAAGCAAATAGGGTCCTAGGATTTATTTCGAGAAGCGTGAGCAATAGATCATCTAAAGTAATACTGAAACTTTATCTAGCATTAGTAAGGCCACATTTAGACTACGCAGTACAATTTTGGTGTCCTTACTATAGAATGGATATTAATTCGTTAGAAAATGTACAGAGAAGAATGACTAAAATGATGCATGACGTCCGGAACCTGTCATATGAAGACAGACTGAAAAGACTAAGTCTGCATTCGCTAGAGAGGCGTAGAGTAAGGGGAGACATAATTGAGGTGTTTAAGTGGATGAATGGTATAAATAAGGGAGATATTAGCAAGGTACTTAAAGTGAGCATACAGGATAGAACTAGAAATAATGGTTTCAAACTAGAAAAATTCCGTTTCAGAAAGGAAATCGGTAGAAACTGGTTTGGTAATAGAGTAGTAGACGAATGGAATAAGCTACCTAGTAAAGTAGTTGCTGCCTCTTCCATTGAGAGTTTCAAGCATAGGCTAGATAAGCATATGACAAATAAGGGGTGGATATAGAATAAAGAAAATCTTATAACCATTATCGATTCAAAAAAAATTTCTTTTCAGGTTACACTATGATAGTCTCTATTCTCCTTTCACACTTTCCTGTAAAATGTCCACGCCAGTTTTTCTATACGGCGTGGTGTTCTTTCTGACTTTTTCCTGCCGGCTTCGGCTGGAGGGTTTGGAGGGCGGGGGAGAGCCTTCTTCTTTGCTATCCTTATCTCATTCTAGTAGTTCAGTTACTATTCTAGGAGCTGCCTAGCATGGGCCAGCCGGCCTACTGCAGTTATCCTCTCTTCTTATGTTCTTATGTGAATGCTAAATGGTTCACGGTACTTGTCTCTCTCTCTCTCTCTCTCTCTCTCTCTCTCTCTCTGATGGTTTAGGCCTGTCACCCATTTTTCTTTACATCTCAGGTACACAAAAGGATAATAGAGTCTGTGTAACATTCCTTTCATTTCTGGGTACTGAGCGGGTGGGGGAGGGATTAGGGAGGTGGGGGAGGGATTAGGAGGGTGGGGGAAGGGAAGGAGAGGAGGAGGAAGTGGAGGGAAGGAGGGGTAGTGGAGGGAAGGATGCAAAATGGAGGGATGGTGAAATGGAAGGGTGTGAGAGAGAAGGGTAGGTGAGAAAGGGAGGTTTGGGAGGAGGTGAAAGGAAGAAAGAGAAAGAAATGGAGAATGGAATAATGGGAGACAGAGAGAGAGATTATGGAGACGAATGAGAACAGCAAACCAAATTACCGAAGGAAGAAAGGATGGATGAAAGAGGGAGACGAAAAGAAAAGAAAAGAATGAAGAGAAAGGAAGGAAGGAGAAAGTGAAGGAGAGAGAGAGGCCAAGGAGGAGGAGGAGAGAGATTAAGACAACAAGAGGGATTAAGGGAGGGAGAGGGAGGTATGGAGGAGGGAGAGGGGGAGGGAAGAGAGGAGGGAAAAAAAATTAAGAAATAGCCAGAGTATAAACGAAGAAGGAAGAAGTGAGAAACAATGAAGAAAGGTAGATTAATAGACAAATAGTTATACACAGATAGATAGATAGATAGATATATGGACTGACTGAGAGAGAGAGAGAGAGAGAGAGAGAGAGAGAGAGAGAGAGAGAGAGACGAAAGAACAATCCATCTTATACCAAAAAATCCAAATTGCATCTCTCTCTCTCTCTCTCTCTCAATACCGCAAAGGAGGAGGTTGAACTGTTTGCTCGACATGTGAGTTTTATTGCGGGTTGAAGGATATTGACGAGTTTGTGTGTGTGTGTGTGTGTGTGTGTGTGTGTGTGTGTGTGTGTGGCTGATCTGATGGATGGTGAAGAGATGGAAGGCTGGAGGGTTATGTAAGGACTGATGCATTAGAGATACCGCAGATGCAGACAGAGATCGAGTTGGTTTATGTCTGTATGTTTATGTATGTATGTATGGATAGATGGAATAGAAAAATATTTACTAGTCAATTTTCCACCTGATTTTTACCTGTGTGTACGTATGGATGTCCGCACGTATTTATATGCATGTATGTGTGTACATAAGAAAATAAGAAGAGAGGACAACTGCAGTAGGCCGGTTGGCCCATGCTAGGCAGCTCCTAGAAGAGTAACTGAACTACTAGAATGAGATAAGGATAACAAAGAAGAAGGCTCTCCCCCGCCCTCCAAACCCTCCAGCCGAAGCCGGCAGGAAAAAGTCAGAAAGAACACCACGCAGTATAGAAAAACTGGCGTGGACATTTTACAGGAAAGTGTGAAAGGAGAATAGAGACTATCATAGTGTAACCTGAAAAGGAAAAATTATGAATTAGTATTGGTTATAAGATTTTCTTTTTTCTATATCCACCCCTTATTAGTCATATGCTTATCTAGCCTATACTTGAAACTCTCAATGGAAGAGGCAGCAACCACTCCACTAGGTAGCCTACTCCACTCGTCCACCACTCCATTAGCAAACCAACCTCTACCTATTTCCCCACCGAAACGGAACCTGTCTAGCTTGAAACCACCATTTCCAGTTCCATCCTGTATGCTCACCTCAAGCACCCTGCCGACATCTCCCCTATTTACACCCTTCATCCACTCAAACACCTCAATCAAGTCCCCCCCCACTCCACGCCTCTCCAGCGAATGCAGACCCAGTCTCCTCAGTCCGCCCCCACAT
>NW_027643764.1:40000-52500 GCF_032717465.1 Coenobita brevimanus | reverse complement strand
TAGAACAAACTCGTACGAACAGTTAAAGACTAAAATGAACGAAATAGCACTCAAAATATCGTCTGAAATAAAATAAAACATGAGTATCAATATTTACGAGAAGGCGCGCTGATGGAGCGCGCCTGGTCTTTTTTACGCTGTTTACGGTGTTAGTAATCGTGATGTTGGCTGTTTGCTCATTATTTTATACTCATTTTATTGCAGGACAAACACTTACGAAGAAATAAGAGACTAAAATGAATACAATAGCACAAAAAATAACGTCGAAAATACAGTATAAACATTTACACCAGATGCCTATGTTTTTCACGTGTTATTGTTCATTGTGTTATTGTATTGGTAATGCTGTATTCCGTTCAACCTTAAATGCATGTAGTCTTATAGAAAATCACACTGAGAACAATATGATACGTAAATGAATAATGTAGCACGAAAAATAAGGCCAGAAATAAGAAAAGTATAAACAAATGTGAAAAATTACGCGATGCCTGGCAACCCCGGCTGACCTTGACGTGTACAGGGGCGTAGAGGAACGATGAAAGAAGAGAGAGAGAGTTGAAAATAGAGAATGCTTACTAGGTTAATGGAGGAGGAGGAGAGGAGAGAGATAAGCAAGGAGAAGGTTGGAGCTGACTGAGACAAGAAAAAAAGACGATAAAGAGATTTAAAAAAACAGAACGAAATGATGTAACTAATTTAGGTTCTGCAATTCCTCTCATGCCTTCGTCATTGTGCCGTTGTTTATCGTTCAGTGTCTTTATTTGTTCCCCCCCCTCTCTCTCTCTCTCTCTCTCTCCTGTTATCCTTACCCCCCACAACCCTCTCTCCCCTTCCTTTCTCTTTTCTCTCTCTAATCGCTTCCCCACTTTACACCTCAATCAATTTTCTCACCACCCTTCTCTTTTCTTCGTTTCTTCTCTCTCTCTCTGCTCTCCTCCCACTTTCGTGTCTCTCCTTTCCTCTCCTCTCTCCTTTCCCTCCTTTTTTCCCTTAATCTTTTCTTTCACGTTTTTCTCTTTTCTTTCTCACCTCTCTTTCTCTCCCTTCTTTCCCTTTTCCCCGTGTATTTCTTTCCCTCTTCTTCTCTTTTCGACATCTCCTTACACTTCCTCTTTCTTATGTCGTCTGTGTTCTTTCCTGTATCCTACCTCCTTTCCCCCTTTCATCTCCTCTTTTTTCCCTTTTGCTTTCTTTTCCTTCCCTTTCCTGTTGTTTCTCTTTCTCTCTCCCCTCTCTCATGTATCCCTCTCTGTTCCATTCTCTTTTCCATATACCCCTTAACTTCATCTTTTCTTTCTCCTCTCTGCTCCTTTCCACATTCTTCCTTCCACCTTCCTTGCATTCTTCTCTTTATGTACTCTTTCCTCTATAATTCCTCCTCCTCCTCTTCCTCTCCCCTCCCCCCTCCACACACACACACACACACACACACACACACACACACACGTAGGCGCCCCAAAAGTACGGGACGGTACTGTAGGGAAGTACGGTACGGTATGGTATTTTTTTCACCAGTAAGAACGGTGCCAAATTACGGTACGACATTTCTTTAAGTACGGTACGGTACGAAATTACTTTTTTTTCCGTGCCTTTTCCGTACCCATTGCCGTGCTTAATTATTCCAATGTGACTGTCCACTGTCCAGAATAATCCAGATGACAAATACTGACTTGTAGATAGGATAACCTAATTGTTTCCCTGACCAATGTTTTAAGATATAACCTTATGTTTTAGCGTGTGTGTGTGTGTGTGTGTGTGTGTGTGTGTGTGTATGTGTGTGTGTGTGTGTGTGTGTGTGTGTGTGTGTGTGTGTGTGTTACAGACTTATAAGGTAATATTTCTGGTCAAGCTATAATGAACATAGAATAGTGTATACTTTTAGATGGGAGACATGTAAGTAATTACGAGAAGCATATGATAATGGTTATTATATACAGTATATTTCTATTATTTAACATTTGTTTTGCTGTACGTATCTCGTATATTCCTTGCCCACTGTAGGCCTACAGAGTTAAGTGATTAATTTATAGATTTGATTATACAATAGTATATAAATAATGATTTGGATTAGGTATTTACTGTAGGGCCGGCTGCAGCATTGCTACGTGACCCGTTAAGTGGTTGATTTTTATCATAGTCTGATTTAAACACAATTTTTCAAAGAAAATTCTACTACAATCCAAGTCAGTAATCCTTATTTAATCCCATTGCCATATGAATATAAATCAAATGTTAGGTCAATTACCTCACACACACACACACACACACACACACACATATATATATATATATATATATATATATATATATATATATATATATATATATATATATATATATATATATATATATATGTGTGTATATAATTTCCACTAACAGCAAAAAACACAAATATAATAAGTGAGTATTGAAACTGGACGATGAATTGCTTGCAAAAATAATTTATATTATCGATTAATTTTCACAGAAACGTAATGGCAGACGTACAGTACGAAATTAGGTACGAAAGTTCGGAAGGAAATTTCATTTTATCGCACCAGTACGGTACGGTTCTTTATGTATGCAACGAAACTACGGTGCGGTATTTTTAAACTATCGGAATTATGATATTTTTTCCGTACCGTACCGTACTGCCACCCTTGGCGCCCATGAACACACGCATTTCTATAACACCCCCCCCCATACATCCGTATGCCACCCTTCAACCACCCTCTACACACACACACACACACACACACACACACACACACACGTAGGCGCCCAAGAATACGCATTTCTACAACACCCCCCCCGCAAATCCGTATACCACCCTTCATCCCCCCCCCCACACACAAGACTATATTGAAATGGGGAGAGTCGGACGGGAAAGGGAGTGGGGAAAGTGAGAGGGGAGTGGGGGGAGTAGGCAGAGTGGACGTGGGAAAGGATTGCAGAAAATGAGAGAGGGTGTGAGGAGTGTGAGAGGGGAATGGGGAGAGTGGGGAGAATGAGAGGGGAGTGGGGAGAGTGGCAGTGGAAGGGGAGTGGGAAGAGACTACGGAAAATGAGAGAGGAATGGGGAGAGTAGGTCAGTGGGTAGAAAGTAGGTTCAGACGGAGGGTATCACAGCTATAGTGACGTTTGATGGCTTTCCTTGGAGCAGCAGAGAGAGAGAGAGAGAGAGAGAGAGAGAGAGTGTGTGTGTGTATACGTAGTTACTCTTATGCCTGTTCACAATCGTGTGTGTATTAAAAAAAACTGTCATGAAAAAAATCCCTTCTTATGGCCAAGATATAATTTTTTCTGCTAAGGTTTGACCAGCTTTTCTGGATCGAAACGTCTGTGTGATCCCCCTCCCCTCTCCCTCCCTCTCTCTCTCTCTCTCTCTCTCTCTCCGTCATTGCCTACAGCTAAAGACAAAAACACAGACACATTATATTCACTACAGTGCTTTTCCCTGCCTCACCCTGGCTCTGCCTCCCTCTCCCTGCTTTTTCCCACCCGTTTCTGCCTCTCCCTGCCAGTCTCTGCCTCACCCTTCCTCAGTGTACGTGTGTGTATTTGTACGTGTGTGAATTTGTATGTGTGTGTGTGTGTGTGTGTGTGTGTGTGTGTGTGTGTGTGTGTGTGTGTGTGTGTGTGTGTGTGTGTGTAAGTTTGTGTAATTATGTGCCTGTGGGTGTGTGTGTCTCACCACAATGCACCGCTAGACACCCACTCCACCCCACCACCAAACATCTTCTTCATTTCTTGCCACAGAAAACTTTAATATTCATGGATCATTTTCAAAAATCAAGTTCGAGTATGTTTTACCGTATTGTGATGAAAAAAAAAAAACTGCAATATTGGGATCAGATATGAGTACAGAGATGTTTTATATAAAGTGTGAGACTCAGTGGGCAATACGTATGGTGTTAGCTTGGCTGGTGCAGGGCATCTGTGTTACCATGGCAACCTGCCCACCTCACAACACACACACACACACACACACACACACACACACACACACACACACACACACCTATCAGCAAGGCCCATCATAGAATACTTGTGTGTGTGTGTGTGTGTGTGTGTGTGTGTGTGTGTGTGTGTGGCTATACGAATATGTGGTTGTGTGTGGTTATGTGTGTGTGTGTGTGTGTGTGTGGCTATACGAATATGTGGTTGTGTGTGGTTATGTGTGTGTGTGTGTGTGTGTGTGTGTGTGTGTGTGTGTGTGTGTGGTTATGTGTGTGTGTGTGTGTGTGTGTGTGTGTGTGTGTGTGTGTGTGTGTGTGTGTGTGGCTATACGAATATGTGGTTGTGTGTGGTTATGTGTGTGTGTGTGTGTGTGTGTGTGTGTGTGTGTGTGTGTGTGTGTGTGTGGTTTTGTGTGTGTGTGTGTGTGTGTGTGTGTGTGTGTGTGTGTGTGTGTGTGTGTGTGGTTATACGAGTATGTCGTTGTGTGTGGTTATGTATGTATGTGTGTGTGTGTGTGTGTGTGTGTGTGTGTGTGTGTGTGTGTGTTGTGTGTGTGTGTGTGTGTGTGTGTGTGTGTGATTATACGAGTATGTGGTTGTGTGTGGTTATGTATGTGTGTGTGGGGGGATGTTGTTGGGTATGTGGATGTGTTGTGTTCACGGTGGAGTAAGGCATGAACGGTTTGATGTAGCTGCATGTGTGTGTGTGTGTGTGTGTGTGTGTGTGTGTGTGTGTGTGTGTGTGTGTGTTCACTACACGTCAAACGACTTTGGTTGTACATAAGAAGATGTGCTATTAAAGTTTGGGCACAACTATAATGCAATGTTCTATGAAGTCAACTACACTCTTAATAACGCGACGCTTCGTCTCCTCTGTCTGTCTCCTTACCCTGCGTCTGTCTGTCTTCTATCTGTCTGTCTCTGTCTTCCTGTCCCTCTATTGCAAACCACAAACTTCTCAACTGTCCGCAACGTCCTAGATTATCATTGTATCACGCAGTATATTATTTTTTCATTGTAAATGGCCCAAATTTTCGTCCTTTTGCAGCTTACTTCACATGGGTCATTGGCAGAAACGGACAACGCTACGGCTCTCTGTCCATACCACTTTTTTGTGACTTACATTTTCTAGCATTAATCTATTGCTACAACTCAGCATTCAGGTTGGAGGGATGGAAAATTTGGGCCAAGTTAGAGTAAAACGAGTACAGAATTAGCAGAAGCCAAATAGCATACCTTTGGAGGGTGCAGCGGGAACAAGGCAAGATCGCAGTAAGGAGGACAATGGAGGGAAATCCAGCAAATCCAAGCAACAGCCTATGAAGTGACGCCAACAACACTTGTGTCTCACACTCGGTTCAAACGCCCGTCCACTTTATCACTAAACACCTGTGGTTCTGAAGTATGACAAGAGAAAATCAAATAATCGTATAGACGTGATGTACTGATGCACTCTCTCCACGGAGTCTATCTCTGAGCTACTGTTTATTACTTGTTGATTACAATGCTTCGAGAATGATGAGTCTCACGCTCGGACACGACGGCTGACTGAACCTTTATCCTTGTCTTTTACCCCTGACCTTTTACTGAATGCTGCAAATGTCGAATTACTTCATCCTAACCTAATTCAGGTTCTAATGACAGAGATGATCTGGTTACATGACTTCCCCGCGCACCTTTTGTGACACCACAGACTAAGTCGGGCCGGGCTTTCAGTTCAGAGAAAAGCAGTAAAATGGATGGGTAACTGCGAAAAACTGATCACTGTCCGCTGACTCTTCCTGCTCTGCTTTCCAGCGACAACGTTTCTCTGATTGTAAGGACTTGTACGGAATAGTTTATTCAAAATCTAAATTAAAAAATAGGATAATCTGCTGACTTTTCCGATAATCTTGCTAACAGACAGGCAGGCAAACAAAGACAAACAGATAGGCCGGCAGGCAGGCAGACAGGGAGACAGACTGGTAGACAGATATATAAACCTGGCCAAACACGTGGCTTCATCGGGCTTTCTCGGTTGGCTGTAATAACACCCCTTAGTAGCAGAAAAAACGATTGCTGTTTTCTGGTCGCTTTTGTCATTACACATTTTGTTTTCAGCCATACTCGTACCAGATCACGTCAGTTAACAATGATGTGCGTATTTGGGAATTACTAAAGCTTTAGTTTCATTCTGTATATGAGAGGAAAAGGCAGTGAAAACATCGATGGTACATCAACAGTCTGATACCACAGCCTACTCCTGTTCGCCTCTGCCTGGGTTTTTTCCTTTAACCATTTTTTCCCCGAATGAAGAGTTGTGGCAGACTCCTGTATTCTATAAACTAACATTTTATTCATTCTACGTACAGTGTGCTCAAACGTGAACTGATTTTGTCCTATTGTGCGAAAATATTGCACTTCATTGGCCACGAGCCTTTAGGTAAGGAGATTTTGGAGTGATGTAGGTACTGCGAACCCTCTGTATCTTGACTACTTTTGGGCTGGGAATTTACTGTTATTGTTATTTTCATCATCATCACTATTAGTTGTAGTAGTAGTAGTAGTAGTAGAAACAGAAGTTTGAGAGATCAGCATTCCAGATTTAACTGACGAATACAATGAATCCTTCAGGCTAGCGCTATCCGGTATAGTTACGGCATCTGACTAGTGACTGGCTTGATCGGTTCCTTTTAATACAATAGACGACATTTTGAGCATTATTTCAGCTCTCGGTGTCAATGCACTTCAAAGCTTTCTCATTTTCCAACCAGATTTTCATATAGTAGTTTGTCTTAAGGGTACTACTGAGCCTCCATGACTAACACAGATAGTGGAGTACCAACATATCCAGTACTCCAATGCTAGGGAGGCCATGTGGGGTGCTTTTGGTCATGCCTGAGTTCGCTGGTTTTTCTTTGGTTTGTCCTAAATTCTGGTGTCCTCAGTTCTCCAATTATGTACTCAGAGAATTTTCACAGGATGCTTATCTAATAATACTTGTTATTTACGGCTAATATTTAAGCCTGTTAATATTAAAAGAAGGTCATTTTACAAGATTGGGGTTATTTTTTTGATGACATGCTCAGGTTAGGAGTGAAACTCAGACATAATTGTATTTCACGTTTATTTGTATCAACATCTACACTTCGTGGCTTTGGAAAGATAATGTTAGGTCGTTTCGAAGACTGGTGAGTAGAGAGGGACTGGCGGGGATGTGTGGTGGTGTGGGGCGGGATATGGTGACACACTGCAGTAAAGAAATGCCACATAGCTCTCTGTTGGCTGTTCCTGTTACTGGCCGTTCGTTACCCCTGCGAAAGGAATAATATCTTAGTTAACCTTCACTGCCACAGATCTTTAGTATTAAATAAAATCGTCTTGAGATAGTAAGAATAAAATAAAAAAATGTGATCTAGCATTAATTGGGTTAGTAATGGTAACACAACCAGGGTCTTGTGTATCATATTCTACTGCAAGTGACTTTGGAGACTTTGTGAGGTGTGGCTGTGTGGAAGTGTAGCAATGTGCAGGGGTGTGTGTGTCACAAATCAAAAAGAAAATATTAAACAAAGCATCAGCCTTCAACCAAGCATATCCCAGACAAGAAAACAACTACACTCATTCACTGATGCGAAGGTTACGGCTAGAACATCGCCCCCTTCCCAATATAATCGACGAACAAAACCACAACTGCAAACACTGCAACGCAAACTCTCCTTTTCCCCTACTACATTATCTACTAAAATGCCCTGCAACCGAACTACTCAGAGCGGCAGAATCTACCCCAACCCACACATCCCACCCACTGAACCCTCCGCCACCCTCCCCCCTCGTCACGTCTTACAGCTGTCTATCTATTGCCAGACGCCTTCATCCCATACGGTGTGACCACAAACAAATCGCCTCCATGTCGCCCTGTTCCCCGCCATTTCACTGTCCTGCTCCCAACTCACACCCTCCTCTCTCATATACCTCTCCACTCCATCCCTCCATCTCATCTTTGGCCTCCCCCTCCCTCTCTCCCCCTCCACCTCACTCACATGCACTCTCCTCGTCAGTCTCTCACTCTCCATCCTCTCCACATGGCCAAACCACCTCGATGTGTCGTAGATGTTGCACCTAAAGAACGCTCACCCCTTTATTACTGCAATTCTATTCTTTCTTCCTATTTTCCCTCTTCTTACTACCTCCTGTCCAACCACACACACCGACCAGGCCGTAATCAAGGCTCGGTCTCCTCTATAGGCGGAGATAATCTATAAACAACAACAACAACAACAGTCAGGTCCACGCTCCTTCACCACGCGGCCAGGAATAGGTTTGGCCAGTAACTCTCTCTCTCTCTCTCTCTCTCTCTCTCTCTCTCTCTCTCTCTCTCTCTTCTGTACCTATCTGTCTATCTACCTACCTTTCTATCTATATCATCATCATCATCATCATACCCCTTTATCCACCTCTCTCTCTCTCTCTCTCTCTCTCTCTCTATACCTTTCTATCTATATCATCATCATCATCATCTCCCTTATCCACCTCTCTCTCTCTCTCTCTCTCTCTCTCTCTCTCTCTCTCTCTCTCTCTCTCATTTTTGCTGTTGGCTAATGACATGAAACCGCGGCTGGGACACGTTTGAATTACCCGGGTGTTTAGGCTGGTGGTGGTGGTGGTGGTGGTGGTGGTGGTTCTGGTAGTTGTGGTAGGCAAAGGTAGTGGTAGTGGTGGTTTTGGTAGGGGTAGTAAGGAATGAAGGTAGCTGTGGCAGTGACTGTGGTGGCAGATGGGGCAGCCAGAGGGAGGGGGAGGCCAAGGATGAGATGGAGGGATGGAGTGGAGAGGTATATGAGAGAGGGGTGTGTGAGCTGGGAGAAGGGCAGTGAAATGGCGAGGGACAGGGCGACATGGAGGCGATTTGTCTGTGGCCACCTCTTAGGGAATTAAGGCTTCTGGCAAGATAGATAGATGAACAGATAGACCGTCAGATGTAAACAAACAGTACAGTGGGGGTGGTAGGGAGGAAAGGACAGCGGTCAGTTGCAATTTCACGCCATAGATATTCGCTGCCGTTTTTTTTTTTGCTTCGGCCATTTAACTTTCTGTGTGTGTGTGTAATTCACCGGGTCAGTCAGGATCACTTGATGGTCGTGATGGTCAGCTTTTACCCTCCCGGAAGGGAGCTGAGAGCTCATATAGTCCTATCTAAGGGCAAGGCTGTGACCTTCACACACGCACATACCCGTCCCCTTGCTCAAGGGGGACAGTAACCACCCACTTCGTCAGTGAAACTTTTTGCAACCTGAGTGAGGCGCGAACTCCCGTCTACCAGTTGGCAAGCGAGAACGTTACCACTGCACCAGCGTGTGTGTGTGTGTGTGTGTGTGTGTGTGTGTGTGTGTGTGTGTGTGTGTGTGTGTGGCTAAATATGGTTGATCTGTTTTAAGGTGTTTGTAATTCATCCCTATTAAATATAAAAAAAACTCCAATCCCCCCCCCCCCGTCTCTCTGTCATTGGTCCTCTCCCGACTTCCTCCTCTTTCCACTTCTCTCTTTATTACCTCTCTTCCTCCTCCATCCCTCTCTCGTACCCTGTCCTGTCCTAGGTCATTCCCTTCTCTGCCCTTCAAATCAATCAACCTCCCCGCTGGCAAACATCGTCTACCCCCCCCCCGCGGTAGAGAAGCGATTGAGTGTCTGTCAACGCATCGTATCGTCCAATGATCAATCGTCATCGCCGCGTGAGGGCAGCACCTTACAATGTCACCTCCATCACATTGCCTGCCTGTCATCGCCGCACGAGGCACTAAACAGACACATACCCTAAAGAAAATTACAAACGTTAAGGCCTATAGCTTCTATTTGGATCAGAAACAGACAAGATTTTATTCAGGATTAATGAAGAAACTAAATTCTTATGGAAGAGGTGTTGCAAAGCCTCTGCTACTTAGTATGAACGTCCCACATGGTAATACACCCTCCCTCCCGGCGTTAGGGAGGCAAACTGAGGTTCCGGGTAGTGATGTAAGACTCGCGAGTCAATCGTTCAAATCGAACGATTCCTTTCGCTGAATCGGGTGTATCGAGTCATTGTTTTCATTAACTCGTTCACTTAGTATTAGTTTATATTCTAACATTATATATCGGTTGAGACTCGAGAGTGGTATGTGCACTGCTCATATCACTGCCTGGCATGAGGACACACCACCACTCATACCACACCATCACTGGCTGTTCACTGACCAAGTGACCAGACCTTCAGCTCGTGGCAGGCTGCGGGTTTCAGCCTCGAGTTACGGACACGAGTGTCACGAGTGACTTATAACTTTAGAACTCGACTGACTCAGGCCGCTCCGGGCAAATGTGGCGGGGCCCGACCCGGCTCACCACTCACGAGTTTGAAATACCCGGTCGCGGTATTAGTATTGCTCAGTGTTCACACCACTGCCTGGTATGAACAGTAGTGTGAGCACACATCACCACTCATAGCACAGGACCACTTGCAGGCAGCGTGTTCCAGCCTCGATTATTGAGTGTGAACAAGATTTCGTAGAACTCGAATTACATGACTCAGGCCACCCCGGACAGATGCGGTGGGGCCCGGCCAAGGCCCGGCTCACCGAGTCACTGGTGACTCACGAATTGGGAAGGATTTTAAATAACAGGTCGCTGTGTTTTTCATTTCTGTTTTATTCTAGCATTAAAGGTCCGTGAACTAGTTTGTTTAAATGCTAATTTGTAAAGAGAGTATATTATGAAATGTATGGAGAGTGAAAGATTGAGAGTGAGGTGTGAGGGATTAGTGGTAGGGGGAGACCAAGAATGAGGTGGAGGGATGGAGTGAGGAGGAATATGAGGGCGAGTGGGTTTGAGTGGGAGGAAGGTCATGTCTGGCGGGAGAAAGGTTGGTTTAGAGACGATTCAGTCTTGGTAACCCCATCGAGGATAATGGCGTCGGCCAATAGATAGAAAGATAGAATTTAACTGCCACAGTTTAATGGATTATGTTTATTTTTGCTCTAAATATGTCATTTATTCAATTTGTTTAACGGAATAGTAAAGTTTTTTTTTTAATTATGTAATATAGGTGTTTCATTCTTTACCCCGATAATTAAATTTTTCTTGCATCAGGTCCATAGTTAAACGCTAGTCAATAATGAATAGGAGGGAGTTGGCAACATTCAATGACTAACCGAGTGTTGAGCGAGCGAGCTAAGCGCTCTCACCCAACACAGACTTGCTCGGCTAGTCGGCTGGCAGAAGTAACGGTTGCTGCAGCCAGGCTACTGACTTGGTGAATCGAGTGACTCAACTACCCGATTCTCTCCGGTGAGTGACTCATAAAAACTCGAGTCACCAAAGTGAATCGAGTTTTCCATCTCTAGTTCCGGGTTCGTGGGAGAATCATATGATAAATAGAAAACATGCTAAATACAGCAAACAGAAGAAATTCGCCCAATTATTTCCAAATTAACAGCAAATTCACAAACTTCGTTCCTAATATAAATTCTACAACCAGTCAGAGTCCTCACTGTACTAAGATTTTATGCCTTGTCAATCACATATATATGTAAAAAAATGTTTAAAAAATTAATTAGTCTAAAGAAGTTTTGTCGCAGAGCAGCACCAGTAACATGCAAGAGGTCGACAGGAAAATAAATCTGTGCTATTATTTCTTCAACGAGAAAGGCAGTTATATATCTCTTATAGCATATAAAATATAGCCAACAATTATTGTCCGCAACGGCTTAAGGGTTTTCTGCAAATATCACACCACTATATCTACAAAAAATTGGCTAAAGAATAATAAACTCGGCTTAGCCCAGAGATGTTAGCGAGCCCGAGAAGTTACCGGACATTTCTAGTAATATTATTATTTTGAAATTTCGGTGCTATTCAAATATACTGAGAGAGGAGTTCATACTAGTTCTTCTATAACATAATGCCCAACAACGCTAATATGTCTTTTTTTGTCCAGATGTTCAAAAATACTAGCTTTTTGCGAATCAACATGCATACAAATATAACCATATGGCAATATGAATTGGTGTGCGGTCCATTCAAACCACACGTTCTCAAAGTGCTTATTTTAACATATTTCCGCCTTATTACTTTACATTAATGCTTCTACAGTTTGTAATGATGTGGTAAGACATACATAAACGCTTCTGAGGTGAGTTAAATGTGAGTTTGAAACGATTTAGGCTACAAATAGAGGTTTTGTTGTCATTCATGTTTTCTCACCCTCTGTTTACGTTATGTTCATTCATAATTGTTTTTAAATTTACCCGTTACGGCATTGTTTACGTTGCAGACCTTTAAATTCATTCATTCTAGAGTTTGTATTTCATTCAAGAAAAAAGAAATGCGAGAGAAAGAAGAAAGAAGAAAGAGAGGAGAAAGGAGAGAAGAAATGACAGAAAGAAAGGAGAAAGAAACGAGAAAATAGAAGAAAGGAGAAAGAGAGGAGAAAGGAGAGAAGAAATGACAGAAAGGAAGGAGAAAGAAACGAGAAAATAGAAGAAAGGAGAAAGAAGAAATGGAATAAAGGTGACAGGAGAAAAAAGAAATGGAAGAAAGGAAGAAATGATG
>NW_027643764.1:5000-15000 GCF_032717465.1 Coenobita brevimanus | reverse complement strand
CTGCTCTGCGACAAAACTTCTTTAGACTAAAATATCTTTAAAACATTTTTTTACATTATATATGTGATTGACAAGGCATAAAATATTAGTACAGTGAGGACTCTGACTGGTTGTAGAATTTATATTAGGAAGGAAGTTTGTGAATTTGCTGTTAATTTGGAAATAATTGGGCGAATTTCTTCTGTTTGCTGTATTTAGCATGTTTTCTATTTATCATATGCTTCTCCCACGAACCCGTTCGTCGTTCGTTCGTTCGTAGATTTCATGCACCTATAGTGCAGGCCGGGCCACCACGAACCGGGAACCTCAGTTTGCCTAACGCCGTGAGGGAGGGTGTACTACCGATGTGGGACGCAATTGAGCCAGGGACGGCACCTACCAGCCTCATATTAAGTAGTACAGGCTTTGCAACACCTCTTCCATAAGAATTTAGTCTCTTCATTAATCCTGAATAAAATCTTGTCTGTTTCTGATCCAAATAGAAGCTATAGGCCTTAACGTTTGTATTTTTCTTTAGGGTATGTGTCTGTTTAGTGCCTCGCGCGGCGATGACAGGCAGGCAATGTGATGGAGGGAACATTGTAAGGTGCTGCCCTCACGCGGCGATGACAGGCAGGCAATGTGATGGAGGGAACATTGTAAGGTGCTGCCCTCACGCGGCGATGACGATTGATCATTGGACGATGCGATGCGTTGACAGACACTCAGTCGCTTCTCTACCGCGGGGGTGTTGGGGGTAAACGATGTTTGCCAGCGGGGAGGTTGGTTGATTTGGAGGGCAGAGAAGGGAATGACCTAGGACCGGACAGGGTACGAGAGAGGGATGGAGGAGGAAGAGAGGTAATAAAGAGAGAAGTGGAAAGAGGAGGAAGTCGGGAGAGGACCAATGACAGAGAGACGGGGGGAGGGGGGATTGGAGTTTTTTTTATATTAGGGATGAATTACAAACACCTTAAAACAGATCAACCATATTTAGCCCCCCCCCACACACACACACACCGCTCGCTGGTGCAGTGGTAACGTTCTCGCTTGCCATCTGGTAGACGGGAGTTCGCGCCTCGCTCAGGTTGCAAAAAGTTTCACTGACGAAGTGGGTGGTTACTGTCCCCCTGGAGCAAGGGGACGGGTATGTGCGTGTGTGAAGGTCACAGCCTTGCCCTTAGATCGGACTATATGAGCTCTCAGCTCCCTTCCGGGAGGGTAAAAGCTGACCATCACGACCATCAAGTGATCCTGACCGACCCGGTGAATTACACACACACACAGAAAGTTAAATGGTCGAAGCAAAAAGAAGAAGAAAAAAAAAAGGCAGCGAATATCTATGGCGTGAAATTGCAACTGACCGCTGTCCTGTCCTGCCTACCACCCCCACTGTACTGTTTGTTTACATCTGACGGTCTATCTGTTCATCTATCTATCTATTGCCAGAAGCCTTAATTCCGTAAGGGGTGGCCACAAACAAATCGCCTCCATGTCGCCCTGTCCCCCGCCATTTCACTGCCCTGGTCCCAGCTCACACCCCCCTCTCTCATATACCTCTCCACTCCATCCCTCCATCTCATCCTTGGCCTCCCCCTCCCTCTGGCTGCCCCATCTGCCACCACAGTCACTGCCACAGCTACCTTCATTCCTTACTACCCCTACCAAAACCACCACTACCACTACCTTTGCCTACCACAACTACCAGAAGCACCACCACCACCACCACCACTACCACCACCACCACCAGCCTAAACACCCGGGTAATTCAAACGTGTCCCAGCCGCGGGTTCACATCATTACCCAACAGCAAAAATCAGAGAGAGAGAGAGAGAGAGAGAGAGGGAGTTAGTGGCCAACTCTATTCCTGGCCGCGTGGTGAAGGAGAGAGGACCTGACTCCTGTTGTTGTCGTTGTTGTTTATTGAATATCTCCGCCAATAGAGGAGACCGAGACTTGATTATGGCCTGGTCGGTGTGTGTGGTTGGACAGGAGGTAGTAAGAAGAGGGAAAATAGAAAGATTAGAATTGGAGTATTAAAGGGGTGAGCGTTATTTAGGTGCAGCATCTAAGACACACTGAGGTGGTTTGGCCATGTGGAGAGGATGGAGAGTGAGAGACTGACGAGGAGAGTGTATGTGAGTGAGGTGGAGGGGGAGAGAGGGAGGGGAAATCCAAGGATGAGATGAAGGGATCGAGTGGAGAGGTATAAGAGAGAGAGGGGGGTGTGAGTTGGGAGTAGGACAGTGAAATGGCGGGGAACAGGGCGGCGTGGAGGCGATTTGTTTGTGGCCACTCCGTATGGGATGAAGGCGTCTGGCAATAGATGGACAGCTGGAAGACGTGACGGGGGGGGACGGAGGGTTCAGTGGGTGGGATGTGTGGGTTGGGGTAGATTCTGCCGCTCTGAGTAGTTCGGTTGCAGGGCATTTTAGTAGATAATGTAGTAGGGGAAAAGGAGAGTTTGCGTTGCAGTGTTTGCAGTTTTGGTTTTGTTCGTCGATTATATTGGGAAGGGGGCGATGTTCTAGCCGTAACCTTCGCAGCAGTGAATGAGTGTAGTTGTTTTCTTGTCTGGGATGTGCATGGTTGAGGGCTGATGCTTTGTTTAATATTTTCTTATTGTTTTGTGAGACACACACCCCTGCACATTGCTACACTTCCACACAGCCACACCTCACAAGTCTCCTAAGTCACTTGCAGTAGAATATGATACAGAAGATCCTGGTTGTGTTACCATTACTAACCCAATTAATGCTAGATCACAGTTTTTTAAATTTTATTCTTACTCTCTCAAGACGATTTTATTTAATACTAAAGATCTGTGGCAGTGAAGGTTAACTAAGATTTATTCCTTTCCCAGGGGTGACGAGCGGCCAGTAACAGGAGCAGCCAACAGAGAGCTATGTGGCATGTCTTTACTGCAGTGTGTCACCATATCCCGCCCCACACCACCACACATCCCCGCCAGTCCCTCTCTACTCACCAGTCTTCGAAACTACCTAACATTGTCTTTCCAAAGCCACGAAGTGTAGATATCGATATAAATAAACGTGAAATACAATTACGTCTGAGTTTCTCTCCTAAGCTGAGCATGTCATCAAAAAAATAACCCCAATCTTGTAAAATGACCTTCTTTTAATATTAACAGGCTTAAATATTAGCCGTAAATAACAAGCATAATTAAGTAAGCATTCTGTGAAAATGCTCTGAGTACATAATGGGTTAATTAAGGACGCCAGAATTTAAGAACAAACCAAAGAAAAGCCAGCGAACTCAGGCATGATCAAAAGCACCCCACATGGCCTCCCTAGCATTGGAGTACTGGATATGTTGGTACTCCACTATCTGTGTTAGTCATGGAGGCTCAGTAGTACCCTTAAGACAAACTACTATATGAAAATCTGGTTGGAAAATGAGAAAGCTTTGAAGTGCATTGACACCGAGAGCTGAAATAATGCTCAAAATGTCGTCTATTGTATTAAAAGGACCCGATCAAGCCAGTCACTACTCAGATGCCGTAACTATACCGGACAGCGCTAGCCTGAAGGATCCACTGTATTCGTCAGTTAAATCTGCAATGCTGATCTCTCAAACTTCTGCTTCTACTACTACTACTACTAATACTACTACTACTACAACTAATAGTGATGATGATGAAAATAATAATAACAGTAAATTCCCAGCCCAAAAGTAGTCAAGATACAGAGGGTTCGCAGTACCTACATCACTCCAAAATCTCCTTACCTAAAGGCTCGTGGCCAGTGAAGTGCAATATTTTCGCACAATAGGACAAAATCAGTTCACGTTTAAGCACACTGTACGTAGAATGAATAAAATGATAGTTTATGGAATACAGGAGTCTGCCACAACTCTCCATTCGGGGAAAAAATGGTTAAAGGAAAAAACCCAGGCAGAGGCGAACAGGAGTAGGCTGTGGTATCAGACTGTTGATGTACCATCGATGTTTTCACTGCCTTTTCCTCTCATATACAGAATGAAACTAAAGCTTTAGTAATCCCCAAATACGCACATCATTGTTAACTGACGTGATCTGGTACGAGTATGGCTGAAAACAAAATGTGTAATGACAAAAGCGACCAGAAAACAGCAATCGTTTTTTCTGCTACTAAGAGGTGTTATTACAGCCAACCGAGAAAGCCCGATGAAGCTACGTGTTTGGCCAGGTTTATATATCTGTCTATCAGTCTGTCTCCCTATCTGTCTGCCTGTCTGCCTGTCTGTCTGCCTTTGTCTTCCTGCCTGTCTGTTAGCAAAATTATCGGAGAAAGTCAGCAGATTATCCTATTCTTTATTTAGATTTTGAATAAACCATTCCGTACAAGCCCTTACAATCTGGTGAACGTTGTCGCTGGAAAGCAGAGCAGGAAGAGTCAGCGGACAGTGATCAGTTTTTCGCAGTTACCCATCCATTTTACTGCTTTTCTCTGAACTGAAAGCCCACCCCAACTTAGTCTGTGGCGTCACAAAAGGTGCGCGGGAAAGTCATGTAACCAGATCATCTCTGTCATTAGAACCTGAATTAGGTTAGGATGAAGTAATTCGACATTTGCAGCATTCAGTAAAAGGTCAGGGGTAAAAGACAAGGATAAAGGTTCAGTCAGCCGTCGTGTCCGAGACAGAGACTCATCATTCTCGAAGCATTGTAATCAACAAGTAATAAACAGTAGCTCAGAGATAGACTCCGTGGAGAGAGTGCATCAGTACCATCACGTCTACACGATTATTTGATTTTCTGTTATCATACTTCAGAACCACAGGTGTTTAGTGATAAAGTGGACGGGCGTTTGAACCGAGTGTGAGACACAAGTGTTGTTGGCGTCACTTCATAGGCTGTTGCTTGGATTTGCTGGATTTCCCTCCATTGTCCTCCTTACTGCGATCTCGCCATGTTCCCGCTGCACCCTCCAAAGGTATGCTATTTGGATTTTACTACAGTCGCGGCGCACGACTCAGAGGTTGTCATTATCGTACCTGGCAACTTACCATTCAAAAGTGCGACCGATTTCGTATCATATTATGCACGAATCAAAATATTAACCACGAATATATTATACACGAATGTTATTATTATACACGAGCATATTATACACGAATCACATGCGTCTCATATAATACACGAAATCAGACGTACTTTTGAATGGTAGTTGCCAGGCCACGAGAATATCCACCTCAGAGTCGCGCGCCACGACTATAATTCTGTACTCGTTTTACTCTAACTTGGCCCAAATTTTCCATCCCTCCAACCTGAATGCTGAGTTGTAGCAATAGATTAATGCTAGAAAATGTAAGTCACAAAAAAGTGGTATGGACAGAGAGCCGTAGCGTTGTCCGTTTCTGCCAATGACCCATGTGAAGTAAGCTGCAAAAGGACGAAAATTTGGGCCACTTTACAATGAAAAAATAATATACTGCGTGATACAGTCATAATCTAGGACGTTGTGGAGAGTTGAGAAGTTTGTGGTTTGCAATAGAGAGACAGGAAGACAGAGACAGACAGGCAGAAGACAGACAGACGCAGGGTAAGGAGACAGACAGAGGAGACGAAGCGTCGCGTTATTATGAGTGTAGTTGACTTCATAGAACATTGTATTATAGTTGTGCCCAAACTTTAATAGCACGTTGTCTTATGTATAACTACACAACCACATACTCGTAGTGAACCACACACACACACACACACACACACACACACACACATACATAACCACACACAACGACATACTCGTATAACCACACACACACACACACACACACACACACACACACACACACACTGCAACCACATCAAACCGTACACCCCTTACCCCACCGTACACACAACACATCACACACACACACACACACAACCACATATTCGTATAGCCACACAGACACAGACACACACACACACACAAACACAAGTATTCTATGATGGGCCTTGCTGATAGAGGTGTGTGTGTGTGTGTGTGTGTGTGTGTGTGTGTGTTGTGAGGTGGGCAGGTTGCCATGGTAACACAGATGCCCAGCACCAGCCAAGCTAACACCAGACGTATTGCCCACTGAGTCTCACACTTTATATAAAACATCTCTGTACTCATATCTGATCCCAATATTGCAGTTTTTTTTTTTAATCACAATACGGTAAAACAAACTCGAACTTGATTTTTGAAAATGATCCATGAATATTAAAGTTTTCTGTGGCAAGAAATGAAGAAGGTGTTTGGTGGTGGGGTGGAGTGGGTGTCTAGCGGTGCATTGTGGTGAGACACATACACCCACAGGCACATAATTACACAAACTTACACACACACACACACACACACACACACACACACACACACACACACACACACACAAATTCACACACGTACAAATACACACACGTACACTGAGGAAGGGTGAGGCAGAGACTGGCAGGGAGAGGCAGAAACGGGTGGGAAAAAGCAGGGAGAGGGAGGCAGAGCCAGGGTGAGGCAGGGAGAAGCACTGTAGTGAATTATAATGTGTCTGTGTTTTTGTCTTTAGCTGTAGGCAATGACGGAGAGAGAGAGAGAGAGAGAGAGAGAGAGAGGGGGAGGGGGATCACACAGACGTTTCGATCCAGAAAAGCTGGTCAAACCTTAGCAGAAAAAATTATATCTTGGCCATAAGAAGGGATTTTTTTTATGACAGTTTTTTTTAATACACACACGATTGTGAACAGGCATAAGAGTAACTACACACACACACACACACACACACACACACACACTCGGTTCAAGGTCGGCGGATTAGCGAAATGGCGTGTATGGGGACAGGGAAGGGGGGAGGGGGAGTGCAGCCTGGCAGGTGCTATGACGAGGGTAAACGGGATGGGGGGTGGGGGGGATGGGGGAAAGGAGTCGTGAACGAAGAGTGACGGACAAGCCGGGGAAAAAGAAAATATGACATTTGCCTCGCCTCACCTGTCCAGGTTTCTCTGTCCATGACTGTACACCGCTAGTTACTAATCCCCAGCCCGACTTAGTTCCATTTATTAATACTCTCTGCTTTCGTCCTTTCAGCCAGGATTCTATCCATTTTAAGATATCGCCGTCTATACCGTGTGCTCGAACCTTTCTAACTAACCTTTCGTGTGGGACCCTATCAAAAGCTTTACTAAAGTTCAGATGAATAACATCGTAAGCTTTATCGCTATCTACTGCCTCATAGACCTCCGAGTAGAATGACAACAAGTTTGTGAGGCAGGATCGTCCTTGCCTGAATCCGTGCTGACTTTCGTTTATAAGATTAAATCTTTCTAAGTGTTCTCTAATCTTATTTGCCAAAATTGACTCTAACATTTTTCCTACTATTGACGTTAGACTTATCAGACGATAATTCGACGCAGCTGATTTATCACCCTTTTTAAAGATGGGCACTACGTTTGCGGTTTTCCACGCCTCGGGAACTTCTCCTGAACTTAAAGTCATTAAATAACGTTAAAAGTGGCTGACATAATTCTTCTTTGGTTTCTTTTATAATTTTTGCATATATATCGTCCGGACCTGGCGATTTTTGAGGTTTTAACTTATTAATTTCTTTCAATACGTCCTCCTTACTAATGGTTATTTTACTAAGAATATTTTCCGTATTCTCATGGTAAATATTTGCTGCTTGAGGGACCAGGCTTAGATTTTCCTTGGTGAATACTGATATGAAATAATTATTTAGGATGGAGCACATTTCTTTATCTTCACTGGTAATGTCACCTGATTCTGTTCTGAGTGGTCCTATCCTATCTTTATTTTTCGTACGGTACAATTGATAAAAACCCTTGGGGAGATGAAAGGGGGAAAGGAGGTAGGATACAGGAAAGAACACAGACGACATAAGAAAGAGGAAGTGTAAGGAGATGTCGAAAAGAGAAGAGTGAAAGAAATACACGGGGAAAAGGGAAAGAAGGGAGAGAAAGAGAAGTGAGAAAGAAAAGAGAAAAACGTGAAAGAAAAGATAAAGGGAAAAAAGGAGGGAAAGGAGAGAGGAGAGGAAAGGAGAGACACGAAAGTGGGAGGAGAGAAGAGAAAGAGAGGGGAAAAGAAGAAAAGAGAAGAGTGGTGAGAAAATTGATTGAGGTGTAAAGTGGGGAAGCGATTAGAGAGAGAGAAAGGAAGGGGAGAGAGGGTAATGGGGGGGGGAAGGATTACAGGAGAGAGAGAGAGAGAGAGAGAGAGAGAGGGGGGGGGTGAAACAAATAAAGACACTGAACGATAAACAACGGCACAATGACGAAGGCATGAGAGGAATTGCAGAACCTAAATTTTTTACATAATTTCGTTCTATTTTTTAAATCACTTTATGGTCTTTTTTTCTTGTCTCAGTCAGCTCCAACCTCCTCCTTGCTTATCTCTCTCCTCTCCTCCTCCATTAACCTAGTAAGCATTCTCTATTTTCAACTCCCTTCTTTCATCGTTCCTCTACGCCCCTGTACACCTCAAGGTCAGCCAGGGTTGCCAGGCATCGCGTAATTTTTCACATTTGTTTATACTTTTCTTATTTCTGGCCTTATTTTTCGTGCTACATTATTCATTTACATATCATATTGTTCTCAGTGTGATTTTCTATAAGGCTACATGCATTTAAGGTTGAACGGAATACAGCATTACCAATACAATAACACAATGAACAATAACATGTGTTATTACATAGCCAGCTGGTGTAAATGTTTATACTGTATTTTCGACGTTATTTTTTGTGCTATTTTATTCATTTTAGTCTCTTTTTCTTCGTAAGTGTTTGTCCTGCAATAAAATGAGTATAAAATAATGAGCAAACAGCCAACATCACGATTACTAACACCGTAAACAGCGTAAAAAAGACCAGGCGCGCTCCATCAGCGCGCCTTCCCGTAAATATTGATACTCGTTTTATTTTATTTCAGACGATATTTTGAGTGCTATTTCGTTCATTTTAGTCTTTAACTGTTCGTACGAGTTTGTTCTACAGTAACAAGGCATTCAAGAATGAACAGAACACGAACATCACTGGTACTAACACAGTACATGCAGCAAAAGGATAAATATACTGTACTGTTTAAGCATACGTTAGAAAAATAAAGAACCTCTATACAGTACGTATATCTCATGTAGAATGGGAAGACATTGGCGCGCATTTAAACCTAGTCCCATGAACAGTGAACAGCAAATGTTTTTGGCGACTCACCACCAAAAATTTGACTTTCTACCGAGTGGGTGTTAGCGCCGAAGTGGTGACATGTGGAGGTGTAGGAGGACTACTGGGCCTTGGAATAGGTCACTGCCTCCAAGAAATAGGCCCTGAAGCCTTTGCCCAGAGTCGGACACGTAAAAAAAAAAAAAAAACGTGAGTGGCACTTAAGTGGAACCTAATTAGCACTTAAGTGGCACTTAAGTGCATACGCCATTGAATATACATTTGTGTGTGTGTGTGTGTGTGTGTGTGTGTGTGTGTGTGTGTGTGTGTGTGTGTGTGTGTCTTAACCTTGCCGTCATTAGTGAAGATTTAAAGAACACTATATAATCCCTCCAGCTAGAAGAACAGGCAGTGAAACAGAAACAACAGGAAGATTTTTAGCTCAAAAACAGAGGCAGTTGGGGAAGGTGAGCCGAAGAGTGCACAAAAGGGCAGCTGAGTATGTATGGTGGGGCTTGGTGTGATAGAATGTATGTAGGGAGACAGGAGTACAGGATAAGGTAGTGCAGCAGCATACGATTTATGAGAGTACGTGAGGCTAGCAGTTTGGTGGTAGACAGAAGGGTACTGCAGGGGCCAGGTAAAGGGAGTACTGTTTGTCAAAGGTACTGCAGGGGCCAGGTAAAGGGACTACTGTTTGTCAAAGGTACTGCAGGGCCCAGGTAAAGGGACTGCTGTGAAAGGTACTGTGGGGACCAGGTAAATAAAGTACTGTAAGGGCCAGGTAAAGGGAGTACTGTTTGTCAAAGGTACTGCAGGGGCCAGGTATAAGGAATGTTGTAACAGGATGAACCATTGATCTCGATGTTTCTCACAGTAGCATCCTAGA
>NW_027643763.1:0-4995 GCF_032717465.1 Coenobita brevimanus | reverse complement strand
TAATCTCTGAGTCAGTTGAAAGAGAGGGCAGTGGTGATGTGGGTGCAGACCTGATGTCCCATAGGACACATTACATCCAAGACCTGTTTATATATATGTACCGTAGGTTAAAGGGAAAGTTCGAGACCCCAGCAGAGGTAATCCGAGGCTGTGTCTGAATTACCTTGTGGAGCATCTCGAGCTGTGGGCATCTCTGAGGATTCCCAGAGAATGCACATTATCCACATGAGTGTTCACACCCACACTGGGTGTTAAAATGTGACCTGCCCAAGAATGCATAGGGATTCTCAGCTTGCCAATATTAATCGTAAGTGTAGTGTTAGGTTTAACCAGTAAACTGCCCGTTCTCAGAGATTTGGGCAATCCAAGGACTGGCACTTTTCCTGGTTAATAATGTAGGTTTAATCTGTAAACTACAGGGATCCTCAGAGATTTGAGCAATCCAAGAACTACGTTTCCTGGCTAATAATGTATCCATTAACAAAATAATAGTGTACTTTTTGTAACATATGTACTGACTACTAGGCAGAGAGAGAAATTGTAATTTAATAAAAATTGTTTGTCGCACTGACACTTCTGATGCTCCACCTTGATTGCTTTTGCAGGTGTAGCTGATGGGTGTAGCAATTTTGTCGTGCAGATCAGCTGATTGTCTCTGCCGCATGCTGCCGCCTCTTCTCTTCTACCTCATTGTCTCTATTTACTATTGATTTGTATTATATCATTTTACACATAGGTACAGTTACTGTACAACTGTCACAATTACACCGTGTATTACATACATCACGCTACATACCAATTAGTTGTTAATGTAAATGTAGCGGACTTTTCGCTCAGTTTGACCTGAGTACAGGATTTTTCACCATTGTCACGGAGTTTTTTCCTCAAGCTTGCTTCTATTAACGTAAATACAAGGTTTTTACGCTCATGGTCGACTGTGATTTTTTCCTGTACCAGGATAGTACACACATCACAGTGTGAATCTTGTGTGGCTGAGTTAGGATTTATATGTATGTACATCGTAAAATTTTTCTGAAGATAAATTTGATTTTGATGGGGCATAATGTTTCGAATTCGAGCGAGTGTATTCATACAAATTCAAGACATTGTACTATGGTGAGAAAACCATGAATTCTAGTGGAACTTCAACTGGGCATCACTCAGTTCAACTGTCCTCGTATTCACTTCGATCGGGATGGTTTTCAGAACATTTGTCACTGGTTCACATGTGACCATCCTTACCCACGACATTAGTGCTTTCACTGAGTGATTTATTGCATTTTTATATCGTTCGCCCTCTTTCCATTGACGTTGAAGTTAACCCATGCCTACTTCTGGTGAACACGGCCATCTCTTGCCCCCTTTCGCAGTTTGAACTCAGTCAGCTTTGAGTCACCTTGAGGATAGGACCGTTTCTGCCCAGCGTAGAGCAGCGCCTCCGTTGTACAGCGAATTCCTGAATCTCCACCTAGACGGTGAATTGGAGAAACAGGCTTAGCGAACAGCAGCGTTTGGTATTCATCAAGCAGGCCCCCAGACTTTTCGTTTGGCTGCCCTCCACTGACCAGTATTGCTGTTCATTTTTCTAGGCTTAAGTTTGATTGGCTTTTGAATGGGCAAGTGAGTGTATTCTTTTTGTTATTAGAATTCATGAGTCCCCTAGTGACCGTGAATCCCCCTTTTGAATTCATTTTTGAGATTTATATAACATAAATTTGTATTATTGTAATCAATAAATTTACAGTTCTTTTCTTTGAGCTTAATGTAATTAGACCCGTGTTTTATTTCTCCACATTAAGCTTATTTTAGTTGCCACTCCTAGTTTGCACAAACTCCTTACATCATTCATAACTTGTCCTTAAGCCATTTCTTTTGTATCACATTTAAATCCGTTGTACCAGCCAGGAGTTAAGCACCGGCAAGAACCTGTCTATTATTATTAGCATTAGTTATTGATTGTCAGGGGTGGAGCCACTTTCTCGAGAGGCTAACAGTACTACAAACAGCACTCGTGAGTAATTAGTCTCTGCTGTGTACTGTTGAGAAAGTTTATAAATTCTCGTCCTTAGAGAATCGGCGAAGTAAGCCGACATAAAGTAAAACTTATTACTAGATTTTCACAAGTCAATTCCTTGTCTCTGTTTTCAAGTAATATCTATTAATTTTTAATTCATAAATTCACATACCCTCATGACATGGCATACAAGGTAAAAAGCAAGGTAAGGCAGGCGATGTTGTAAGAACGAACTCAATATAAAACAGGTAAGCCTTCCTTCAAACAGCCCAGCACGTTCACCTTCCGATATTACTCTCCATCTTTCATAAGGTTTGATTTCTGGACGTTTATATATACGACTGAATGAAAATGGGTATACCTGTATATACAAAGACAAACTTGGATATAGGCCTAACTCTATCTACATGACGATTTACTTTCATTTTTACATCCCTCTCACTTCTGCACAACTTTACTTAAATATGAGGGACGTCTCGCAGTAAAGGAGAAACAATATGCATTAAAATCCTACATTATGAAAGGTGTCTTCCAAAGAAATCAATCAGTTGGTAGAAGGAATAAGGAACAGGAAAACATTTTAATCTTAACTTGTAATCTCTCTCTCTCTCTCTCTCTCTCTCTCTCTCTCTCTCTCTCTCTCTCTCTCTCTCATCGCCATGATGGGGGTCGTAAGTACTTACTTTGGTTTAAGGTAAACATCAAACACACAAAACTCCCTCAGCCAGTGGCACCCTGATAACTCATACCAATTATCCACACCAACCTTAACAACTGGCCAAAGTCACCATCTATATCACACTAAATACCCACACCAAACCTTAACAACTGGCCAAAGTCACCATCTATATCACACTAAATACCCACACCAAACCTTAACAACTGGCCAAAGTCACCATCTATATCACACTAAATACCCACACCAAACCTTAACAACTGGCCAAAGTCACCATCTATATCACACTAAATACCCACACCAAACCTTAACAACTGGCCAAAGTCACCATCTGTATCACACTAAATACCCACACCAAACCTTAACAACTGGCCAAAGTCACCATCTATATCACACTAAATACCCACACCAAACCTTAACAACTGGCCAAAGTCACCATCTATATCACACTAAATACCCACACCAAACCTTAACAACTGGCCAAAGTCACCATCTATATCACACTAAATACCCACACCAAACCTTAACAACTGGCCAAAGTCACCATCTATATCACACTAAATACCCACACCAAACCTTAACAACTGGCCAAAGTCACCATCTATATCACACTAAATACCCACACCAAACCTTAACAACTGGCCAAAGTCACCATCTATATCACACTAAATACCCACACCAAACCTTAACAACTGGCCAAAGTCACCATCTATATCACACTAAATACCCACACCAAACCTTAACAACTGGCCAAAGTCACCATCTATATCACACTAAATACCCACACCAAACCTTAACAACTGGCCAAAGTCACCATCTATATCACACTAAATACCCACACCAAACCTTAACAACTGGCCAAAGTCACCATCTATATCACACTAAATACCCACACCAAACCTTAACAACTGGCCATAGTCACCATCTATATCACACTAAATACCCACACCAAACCTTAACAACTGGCCAAAGTCACCATCTATATCACACTAAATACCCACACCAAACCTTAACAACTGGCCAAAGTCACCATCTATATCACACTAAATACCCACACCAAACCTTAACAACTGGCCAAAGTCACCATCTATATCACACTAAATACCCACACCAAACCTTAACAACTGGCCAAAGTCACCATCTATATCACACTAAATACCCACACCAAACCTTAACAACTGGCCAAAGTCACCATCTATATCACACTAAATACCCACACCAAACCTTAACAACTGGCCAAAGTCACCATCTATATCACACTAAATACCCACACCAAACCTTAACAACTGGCCAAAGTCACCATCTATATCACACTAAATACCCACACCAAACCTTGACAACTGGCCAAAGTCACCATCTATATCACACTAAATACCCACACCAAACCTTAACAACTGGCCAAAGTCACCATCTATATCACACTAAATACCCACACCAAACCTTAACAACTGGCCAAAGTCACCATCTATATCACACTAAATACCCACACCAAACCTTAACAACTGGCCAAAGTCACCATCTATATCACACTAAATACCCACACCAAACCTTAACAACTGGCCAAAGTCACCATCTATATCACACTAAATACCCACACCAAACCTTAACAACTGGCCAAAGTCACCATCTGTATCACACTAAATACCCACACCAAACCTTAACAACTGGCCAAAGTCACCATCTATATCACACTAAATACCCACACCAAACCTTAACAACTGGCCAAAGTCACCATCTGTATCACACTCTGTATCTCATCATTTCAGCAAAATAATAGTACATACGGTATTTATCTCGCACTTTTTTTTTTTATTATCTCTCCTCCAACTTCCCCAAATGAATCCTCTTACCCTTGTGCTAATCACCGTCCCTCATACCACCCTGCCCCTTCACAGCCATTTTCCTCTACTCTCTCTCTCTCTCTCTCTCTCTCTCTCTCTCTCTCACACACACACACACACACACACACACACACACACACAAATTGGTTCCTCCGCCTCACACTTGCCTTACATACTTGCCTTACATAACTGCCCAACACACCTGTGGCAACAGCAATCATGGACAGAGCAGGACTGTTTCTGAGTCGCGCAAAATGTCCTCCTTATCACAATGTGTCGGCGGTGAGGAAACGACACTACAAAGGGACGCAACACACACACACACACACACAAATGCAAAGACTTAAAACAGTTTTAACTTGACTAATTTATGAAAGTAATTTATAAATTTAATTTAACGTACTTCATTTAACTAAGTTATATAATGTTTGGGATGCACTATTATTGTTGACTCAAGTGCTTTG
>NW_027643762.1:0-100000 GCF_032717465.1 Coenobita brevimanus | reverse complement strand
CATCGCTCTCCATTTCCCCCCCTCCCTCCCCCCTTCCTTGCTCTCCCCTTTCACGTCGCTATTTTTGACAGCTGCCCATCTCACCCACGCCGGTATTCGTGACCTGTTTTCCTCTAAGCATCAAGCTCTGTTGGAATCATTCTCTATTGGTTCCTCGATATTTTGGCTACGAAATTCCCTCTGTATATCAGCGTCCTAACAAACCCAGGGCGCCTGTAATATTACAACAATAATGCTTACCCCTTTCAATCTTATGACGAATTATTCACGCTGTCCCTAAAAGACTTTAGAGACTCTTCGGACTGTAGTTCTTATATATAGTCGTAGATATAGCCTTCATTAACCCCCTCTATTTTTTTCAGGCAGGGAAGAAGGAACTAATGGCCAGAAGCCGGCAAGCCTTTTACTACAGAAAATTGAAAAGAAAAAAAAAAAAAAGAGCCAAAGATGAAGTTAAATAATTTTGAGACATGTAAATTAGAAAATGTCATGCTTTTCAAGGGGTTAACATCATTGCCTAGACTAAGCCTCGTCTTACTACAGGGCAATTTTTTCACTTTATAGAAACACCGTAATGGGTTAGTCTCAAAGAACGTCCTTCCTCTGAAAATTAGGAGTATTAACGCCTAAGTTTTTATGCATTTCAAAAGTTTAGGACCCCAAACTGAACTGACAGCTTATATACCCTCTCCGGGAGAAGGTTATAGAGATGAAATTATACTTATTAACAGTGACACAAGTTTTATTATACTCTAACATGCCGATAGGTAGAGGTGGCAACAACATCCACTCTCCTGTAGTGCTGCCTACTTCTTTGTTTCAGTCCTCCTCTTCCTGTATCTTTCATCCTTCCTGTCTATTATTCTACCCACTTCAGGCGAGTGCATCACGTAACAACCCCAATGGTTCCCTGTTACCCAGAAAACCATATGCAACGCTGAGTGGTAACCATACACCCAAATAACAAGCCGATGTGCAGCAGACTATGGTGCCCCTGTTTAAAAAGTCCAGTTCTAAATGTGACATTATCCAGGTAATAAACCGATACTCTTCCCACTGCCTTGTTATGGAGGGGCGTAGTCTGCTGCAGGAGAATATCACTTCAAAGCATGGGAAAGTCCTGTCTCAAGAATTACTCTACCCGCCACACATGCAATATTCCTCAAATCAGGCCCCCCTTTTATAAGTGACAACAGTTGTGTAAGTCTGCATAGGTTAAGGAAAGTGAAAGAACAGTATTGATTTACAAAGTAAATACATTCACACCCAATACACACGTAAAACTACATTAACTGAGAATGACTGTGTAAAGTGTACGGTGTATGACAACTTGTAGTCTACTCCACATAGCTATTTTCATAGCTAAATCCATAGTTATTCTCAATTTCTTCCAAAATATTTCCTGGCCATACCTTACTACTTTCTTCTACTAACTTTGTTCACTTATCCTTTATTTCCTATGTCCTTAGCAATTTCTTATATCTTCCACTTTATATCCCACCACACTTTCTATATTCTCCACATTTTTTCCATATCCATACAACTTAATGGGTTCACAAGGATTTTTATGGCCACACGTTAGTCAAATTCCACTGCACTATAGGCGCCTTGCTCAGCCTTCTCTGCTCCCACAAACTGCTGCTGTCTGCGGCTGCGGTAGGCCACTTGCTGAGATGGTACTTAACATCGATAGTCTGGAATTCTTGAAGTAGACGGTATGAGAGGGGCGAGAGAGAGTGAAATGAGGCGGGGATGTGTCCGTGAGTGCTGTGTGCCGGCTACTGCTTTTACCGAGACCTCTCACCCATCCAGGTCACGTTGGTTTGGCAGTGACATCATCGTCCACTCACCAGTCTTCTCAACTCGACTGAGCAGCCACGGCACATGTGGAGTTTAAAGCATTATTAATACACTTTGGTAAAATGTAATGTGTAATGTGTTTCAGACATTCAGCCACTCATTCCTCTCAGCCATACTCATTCCTCTTAATTACGAGATAAGTGGAATATGAATGAAAACTGAGGAAAACTATTTCTATTCGATCCCAGACGAAGCAATGATTTGCAATTAAATCTTGTAAACATTGAACGAAACATACACTGAATGAAGAAACCACTTGTTGGACGACGTAAGAAAGAATTAGCTTAGTTCTGCACAAATAATACGCTGATTTTTAGGAATTTAATGTCATGACTTAGTCAAGACGAACCACCCTGCAGGGGCGGTTGCTTGGCTCCAATTGGAGTCTGGTCAGCTAGACATTGCTTGTTTAATAAACCAATAAATGTTCATGATATTTCCTCAAGGAGTTAATGACAGTTTTATGTAACCCTCCCAGAACGACACGAACAAACCACAGACGATTTAATTGACCAAAACCCTATTCAATCAGAGCTGACGGATTGGAAAAAATTGCAGACTAATACTGCAGGTACCAAAACAATGGAGGCAGTAATTAAGTGTAGTGAAGAGTCAACATTGTGCCAGCCACCGACCCAATATGGTGGACATAATGTGGATATGGGGGTCAGAGGGTCAGGGTGTAGGAGAGAATATGGTGGAAAAATGCTGGTAGAACAGAAATTGATCATTACTTAAAACACACACACACACACACACACACACACACACTAAGGTTCACTGTCAAAACAGACGAACAACAGTACAACATGAACTGAACAAGCTATCAAAGGCTAGCCACGAAAAACGTGACGGTAAATACATAACTAATAAAATGAAAAAGTGAAGCAAGTGACGAACACAGGTCACTTTTCAATATAACCACACCAATTTCCCTCACGATTTCTTTATTTTCGTCAATACCTTAATGTAAAAGTAGCTATAAATCTAACTAACCCCGTTGTCAGTCCTTAATCTTGCAGTTTAAAGCCACTGCTCCACGATATGGAAAAATACAGGGGACAAGGGAAGGGGCTATGCTGCACCGCGCCTCTCATCACTACTAGCCAATTCCCACCAAACCGTACCCACTCCCTGGATGACCTACCCCACTCGTCGTTATTGCTACAGCCCAGCACTTTCCTACGAACAACCCCCAAAACAAAAACCACCTCCCTCTATATGTGGCTGTCGTAACAATGATTAATATATACATAAACATTTCAGATGTACACATGAATTAAATGCAGATTTACAAATATTCAACCACCAGTGTCTCTCAAATCACTCCTATCACCTATTCTTAAAACTATCACTATCAAATTTAAGTCCAAAATAAAGCTGTACAAGTAGTAAATATAGAACATACCTCCATAAATGGTTAATATCCGACTACCACCTTCCCACTAGATACATCAAGCTTTAGTTCAACGGCTGGATCCACTGTCGATGTCCTCTAACATCAGTCACTAATTTCTCCAACTTACTCCCTCACGTATGGACTCTGGTCTAGCGCCGTGCAAGGTTATTCACGTCCCATTGCTCCTGGTTAACTAACTAATTTCATGCAGGTTTATTTCACCTCGACTCTGAATGAAGCACCACAGCTTCACGAAAGCATGAATATCAGTATGAAGTACTCGACTCCACGGAGGAGAAAAGCTACGGAGTAACGACTCAACGTTAAAACTGCGAGGCCATTATCTTCACGCCATCTAGTGCACAAGCGAGATAAGGGAGAACGGGATATAAGAGAACGGTTACGGGGTAGACTATGTTTAGATTATGAATCGGGAATATATAAGCCTTCCACGTGACACTAAGTTAGTCTTAAATAATTATATTGTGCATGAGCATCCTTCACCATTGATAACATGAGGCTGGTGAATAGTGTCCCATATAACGTATTTTGAGACAAAGATTCATTCCAGTGATAAAAGTCTTTGATCCGGAATATAATGGATGTATTAATGGAACGCTCTGGTAAAAATTACAGCTATAAACTCATTCTACAACTCCCTAGCACCTCTTCCTTAGCTATTTATTTTGCTTAATACACCTTGCTCTCCTACTGTGCTGTATAAATACTTCAAGCTTTACCATAATCTGCATAAAAAACGTACAAAAGGATGTTAATCAGCCTTGTCCAAAAATATATCGCTAATGAAGTCTTTGGTTGACTAGTGGGAGGTGCCTGTGTGTTACCATGGCAACCTCTCACACCACCAGTTACATACACACATTTTCCCACCAGCAAGTTCCATTAGAGAGTAATGTGTGTGTGTGTGTGTGTGTACAGTCATGCGTGTGCCTGCACATCTCACCGCAATGCTCCGCCAACACCCACGACACTTTTCTCCTTAATTTCTTACCACAGAGAACTCTTACATTCCTTGATCTTTTCAAAAACTTGGTTCGACGTCGTTCTTACATATTATGAAGGAAAAAAAGGTAACTGTTGATATAAATGTTCGTACAAAAACATTATATATAAACTGCGGGAGATATATTCTTTTCACATTCACTTGGCCCAGATTTTCGTTCTTTTGCAGCTGATTTCACGTAGTTCAGTGGCAGAAAGTACAATGCTATGGCTCTACAACCTTGTCTCAGCACATCTTCGTGACCAGCATCATCTTCCAGTGTTCATCTATTGCTACAACTCAGCATTCAGGACGGAAATAGGGGAGTTTTAGGCCAAGTTAGAGTAAAAAGAGTATAGTGGACAATATTCATAGTCTTGCCTTGGTTAGAGTGTGTTACACACACACACACACACACACACACACACACACACACACACACACACACACACACACTCCTTTCCCCACCATCAAGTCCTACCTTAGAATACTTGTGTGTGTGTGTGTGTGTGTGTGTGTGTGTGTGTGTGCGTTTTTGAATAGTCACCCAACCAGAGAAAGAGAGAGGCCGTTGACTGTGTGTGTGTGTGTGTGTGTGTGTGTGTGTGTGTGTGTGTGTGTGTGTGTGTGTGTGTTTTAAGTCACCCATCCAGAGAGAGAGAGAGAGAGAGAGAGAGAGAGAGAGAGAGAGAGGAGTGGAGGGAGTGGCTGGGGACGAGAGTCAAGGAGACGGGCTGGGGACGCGCCAGACGAGAGAATATGATACGTCAGGCTCGTCCCCAGCCCGTCTCTTCTGGCCTCTCGTCCTCAGCCACTCTGTTTGTCTGTCTGTCTGTCTGTCTCTTTCTGTCTGTCTGTCTGTCTGTCTGTCTGTCTCTTTCTGTCCATCTGTCTGTCTGTCTGTCTGTTTCTGTCTGTCTGTCTGCCTGTCTCTCAGTCTGTCTGTCTCTTTCTGTCTGTCTGTCTTTCTGTCTGTCTCTCTCTTTCTGTCTGTCTGTCTGTCTGTCTCTCTGTTTCATTCTGTCTGTCTTCCTGTCTCTCAGTCTGTCTCTGTCTGTCTGTCTGTCTGTGTCTGTCTGTCTGTCAGTCTCTCTCTCTCTCTCTCTCTCTTTCTCTCTCTCTTTCTCTCTGTCTGTCTGTCTATCTGTCTGTCTGTCTGTCTGTCTCTCTCATCAGTGCCACCACGTGAAGGCGTGTCTATAGTGTTTGTGATAAAAGTCTACGTAGACAGAGGCGAATGGGAGAAGGCTGTGGTATTGGACTGTTGGGGGTACTGTTGATATTTTCTCTGCCTTTTATTCTCATATACAGAGTGAAACTAAAGCTTTATTAATCCTCAGATACGCACAAACGTGATCTGGTACGAGTATGGCTGATAACAAAATATGTAATCAGAATAGCGGCCAGAAAAAGAAAATCGTTGCTTCTGCTACTAGTGGATGTTATAACAGTCAACCGAGAAAGCCCGAGGAAGCTATGTGTTTTTTTTTTCCTATTGACCATTGGGGCCGGAGCCTCTGGTCATTAAGGCAAAATATATATATGGATATATATTGACATATATACACATATATATACGAACATATATATATACATACATACATACACACATCCATGCATATGAACATACACACTTTCATGCACAGGTACATATATATATATAATAATTTGTATTTTATTTTTATTATTTTTATTTAGTTTTTTAATATTTTTAACCTTATATTACTTATATTCAAAAATACCTAATCTAAATACCCTAAAACTAACCACCTAACAGACAAATCGCTAACCTATACTAAATCCTAAGAGACAAATAACTAGACCTACACTAATGGTAAAAAAGCCTCGACCAAGAGAACACCATCGACTGCAGATATGTAATGCCTTTCTACATGACATACCTGCACTCATCACCTGGTGACTGTCAGTCGAGGCACAACCTAATATAGGGGACATCAATATATGAAAGGGAACCAGACGAGTCAGGAACATTTCCATATACGTCAGCTGTCGGCCCTAATTAGAATAACTTAAGCAAGATAGTATAATGCATTTACATAATTTGTACAAAAAGTGAAGAACCTCGCCCAGCAGACCACCATCGACTGCAAGTGCCCAATACCTTCCTGTATTGCACACTTGCACTCATCAGCTGGTGACTGTCAGGCGAGGAACTTGGCTTAATGTAGGGGACATCTATATTAGAAATAGATCAGTGGGAGGAGGAACTATTTAAAATATGTCAACTGTCAACCCTAATTAATATTACAATATATACATATTTACCGTTGATAAAAACCATAACCACACAGTAAAAAAGTCACATCACTCTGATCAGTCCGGTCTCTCTCAAGAAAGCCATCAATATATCAGTCATAACAATGTCCCCATCACCCAGGATGGTGGAAAGGGTGAAGGGGACGTCTGCTGCGCCGCAGTAATTTATAAGTGAAGCACGCTCACGAATAAATCGCCGACAGCGCAGGATGATATGACTGATAGATAACACCGCATCACAGATGTCACAGTGCGGTGGGAAGCGTCTTTCCATATAAGGTTTCATATGTGTTAAAATGGTGGCATTGAGACGTAACCGTGCCAACACTTTTTCTTCCAGGCGACTGGGGCGGTTGGCGGTGTCCCAGTCGCCCAGGTACGGCTTACAAGTTGGAATATTTAGTCTGGTCCACTGACCTTGCCACAGAAGATTTATTGATTTCTTTCCGAGAGATAGACTCGACCGTAGATCACGAGGAACGTCCCAAGTCTCCTCGTGCTCTACAGCCGACTTTGCAAGTAAGTCAGCCTGCTCATTGCCGTAGATACGACAATGACCAGGCACCCAGATCAGCGTGAATGACTTGTTGCATGAATGCAACTTATTAACGATGCGGCCCTGGATCTCGTGAGAGTCCGTAGTGCAAGATGCAAGTGCCTGAAGGGCTGATTTTGAATCTGAAAATATGACAAATGAGTCATGCCTAGAATTGAGAGCATAGTCTATGGCTTTGTCAATAGCAAAAAGTTCTGAAGTAAACACAGATGTATGAGTCGGCAACCGATACCTGAGGGCACATTCAGTCGACCACACACTTGCACCCACACATTCACTCGACTTGGAGCCGTCGGTGTACCATTGATGGGACCCCAAGTGACGAACAAAGATGTTACGAAACAAGTGGTGGACCTCCGCCTCCGGCGCCTTGGCCTTTGGTGCTGGGAGCCATGTAACATCCGCTGTCGATGGTTAGCCCGCCGGTGAGGTTGTCTCCGATCCAGGCTCACCTGGTGTCGGGGCAGTTGCGGGGAGAAGGGGCACAGGTCAGTGGTGGTTGGGTGACCCTCTTGCCCTGGGTCATTAGCCCCCCCGTTGTCCCTTCCTGGGGTGGTGGGGTGGTGGTGGCCCGGTGGTGGGGTGGGGGTGGCGGGGTGGATGGTCCGGCGGCGGGCATTTTATATATATTAATATCTTGAGACTCGGTGGCAGATATAATTAAAAAGGCGCATCTTACGTAGAGGTTAATGGATGATGATGCTATAAGCGATCATTTTCGACAGGTTTTACTCTAGATAATTAAAATCGTCTGACAGTAATATGAACAGAGGCAAAGAGACGTTCTCAGAGTGAAGTGGTTAATGTAAAGATAATGATAATGTTTAAGTATATAACACATAAGTGAAAAGAGTATAGTTAAAATGAAATATACAGTAAAGCAAATGTTACCGAGCATGATTGAAATGAGTCTTCTGTCTCTAACTGGAACTCTGTGAACCCTTGAAGTTCCGAATCCCATCAGTCACCGTCTAACCGAGAAAGGCGTAGTACGCAGGTGCTGTGTGTATATTAACTCAGTGATAGGATTATAGTGTGTAAACAGCTTCCCCGTCTTCTTGAGGTACAGAAAGGTAAGCGAGGATACTGTTCATTCGTTCTTTGATAGCTACGAGTTCTCTCTGCTGCGCCAAATCGTCTGTATTAATCTGAAAAAGTAAAGATACGCTGTGGTGTTGATGTGGATGCGCTGGAGGGTGTTGGGAGAGGTACCTTGAGATGGTTTGGCCATGTGGAATGAAGACTGAGAGATTACCTATAGTTCTTCCACCTTAACTTGGCCCAGGTTTTCGTCCCTTTGTAGCTTATTTCATGTAGCTCAGTGGCAGGAAAATATAATACAGTACTACGGTTCTACGTACGTTCCTACCATGATGCTTGTTATTTATTTAGTTATTTTACGCGTCATATTCTGGTATTCGTATTGCTACAGCTCAGAACTGAAGACAGAGACAGTAATATCAGGACAAGTTGGAGTGAAAGGAGTATAAGAGAGTGTATGTGAGTTAGGTGGAGAGACGAGTAGTGGGAGACCGAGAATAATGAGATGGAGGGATGCGGTGGAGAGGTATATGAACGATGCTGGTGTGAGTTGAAGGAGAGGCAGCCTGATGATGCATGACAGGGAAACATGGAGGCGGTTTGTTTGTGGTCACCCCTCCAGAGATTAGTTTTAGATATAAGAAAGAGCACCGAGATATAAATACATCCATAGTAGCGAGTCAATTGATTTTTCTTTTCTGTTGCTCTGTAAGGTCTTCTCTCAGCTTAACATAATCCTGGAGTTTTTGCTTGAATATATATCTTTATTAATATGAATGCATCCTTGATATATATGCAAGCTACTTCAATATTCAAGACACGCAGATTTGTGACTAAGGTTGGAGCGCTATAAACCATGAAAGGGGCGCTAGAACCCTTGCCAATCTCACAAGAATGGGGATCATGTACTAGTGAGGCATTTCAAAAGTGTGTGTTGAGTACCCGAGCAATTTCCTCTTCATATGGTGCCCTCTCTACGTGATGCAATCTGGCCCGCAGGATCTCACCCGCCTCAGCTAAGGGAGGAGATAATTGAGGCTGCTTTCCTCAGTATTTTTATTTTATACCCCATTGCGATCAGGCATTCATTTTCTACTTTGATTAATCTCAGGAGTATGCAATGTTCCTCTCACTACCTTTGAATTTTCTTAACCTTTTCTACGAGATGCAATATTTATTTGCATAGAAGCGCAGAAAAAAGACGTCTAGCAGTAACAAGACAGAATTGACAATATGTTAGCATACCTACGAGGCTAAACAAGCGTATATATATTTTTAAATTCATCACGACTCAGTACCTACGTAAGTTAAAACCACATTTTCTCTTACCCCATTATTTCTTAGTACGGTATCTTGCCAGTCCATTAATTTTAACGAAGATAAAGCTTAAATCAGAGTGACTTTAGCATGAATGATATATATGGTTGCATCCAGTTCATATACATTCTCTTTTAAAGCCTATACAGTCTCAGAATACCCTCTGCAACCTTTTCATCAACATTCTGAGAATTATCATCATTCACAAAGTACAGTACGGTATTTTTATAACTATGATAGGCAACTCAGATGAATTTTCCTCATGTACTCTCTCTGTATCCATTCATCCATCTACTCATTCACCCACCAACCCAACCATCCACCCATCCATCCATCCATCCACCCACCCACCCACCCACCCATCCACCCAGCCATCCTTACATACATACTGTACATACTTATACAAATACACACACACAGGCATGAAAAACTCTGCTTCACACCCATGATTTTTCGAGTCCAACACAGCCATCCATCGATTAATCCATCCAGCCATCCATCATCATCCACGTTCATCCGTCCACACAACTGCCCATCACTTCACCACCACAACCAGTATATTGTATACCGTTCAGTGACGCATACCCAACACTCTTACCTCTGCCTTGTGTTGAAAATTATGTAGGTAGGTAGGTAGGTAGGTAGGTAGGTAGAGAGAGAGAGAGAGAGAGACTAATTAATACTGTACATTATCCAGCTTGTCATTATTTATCCCTGCCTCGTCCACACTCAAACCTTATGTAGCTTTTGATAGTAGAGAAGTAGGTAGGGGTACTGGAGAGAGAGAGAGAGAGAGAGAGAGAGAGAGAGAGAGAGAGAGACACACACACACACACACACACACACACACACACACAGACACACACACACACACGGTAAGGCACACTCATCAGTCTTCCTAGCATCATTTATCTTCTACATATTCTCAACGCTGTCCATTCCCATCTCGCGTTTGTGTGTGTGTGTGTGTGTGTGTGTGTGTGTGTGTGTGTGTGTGTGTGTGTGTGTGAGAGAGAGAGAGAGAGAGAGAGAGACTTATTAGGTACTAGCATTTTTATCATTGATATACTCTGTTCAGTTTTATCTAGGCGTAAAATTGCCATCTCTCCATCTTGAATTCTGAGCTATAGCAATATATCAACACTAGAATATGATGCTAGTCACGAAAACTTGCTGTGGAAAGGATGAAGGGGCTTAGTGCTACCTTGTTCTGGCACTGATCTACGGGAAATAGACTGCTAAAGGAAGAAAGCTGAGCCATGTTAAGGGGAATGAACTATATAACCTCTAATAACTTTGCCATCATAGTAGAATAGTCTTATAGAAGTACTCAAGAAGTTTTGGCAATACAGGTGCTTTCTTGTGCTTCCTGTTGAAGGCTTGGTGTTATCGATGTCAGACTTATTTGTTCATTTCTTACTCCCACTGCCTCACCTACGCCCACACCAGCAGGCTGAGCCGTCCTCGAAACAGACAGTACCAGTTGGGTTTCCAGTGAAGTGCTATTCGGATGTCCCTCTCTTTATATTTTTAGTTTCTCTGGCCAGATAACACTGAGCTTCTCCTCCCCAGGGTAACGTGTGAAGGTGCATCTGCAAGGACCAGTGACCGTCAAAGTTAAGTGATATTTATTCTCTCTTTAACTTGGCCTATAATTGACGCCTCTCCATCCTCAATACTGAGCAATGACAAGAGGTAACACTAGAATATGATGCTAGTCATGAATAAGTGCTATGGAGAGGATATAGGATCAAGTTAAAGTGAATGAACTTGTTGATTTATATATCTGGCAAGCTTCCTTCGTTGCTGCCATTGTTAAAGTTGTAGATATTTCCCAGCAGCTAGATTTTATGTTAGAGGTAAGTTATGTTTAATTTACCTTTGTTATTCTCTCGTCTGTAAAGTTGTTGTGTCACATTTTTCCCAACAGCCAAATGTCTGTAATGTCAGAGGCATTTATAGTTTTGCTGATCTGGGCATCTGATGGGCTTCTTTCGTCATTATTGTTGTAGGCATTAATGGTGAGCGGGAGACCAAGGATGAGATGGATGAGTGGAGTGTAGAGATATATGAAAGAGAGGAGTGTGTGAGTTTGGGGAAGGACAGCGTAATATAAGGGACAGGGTGACATGGAGGCGATTGGTTTGTGGCCACCCCTTACGGGATTAAGACGTGAGGCAACAGAAGGATAGACAGATAAATAGTTAGAATTTTCACCGTATATTCAGTTCATTCATGCATCACTAGATTCTTATAAGCGTGATTTGGCTTTACACACAATATCACTCCTCATAATTCTCGTGATTTTGGTTAGATAAATAAATTCGTCTGGAAGTAATCTCAGAATAAGTATCAGGTCGATTGTGTAAATTAATTAGTTAATGGAGATCGTTTAATAATGTTTGGGTCTTAAATTTTCCCATAATTGTTTAAAATACCCGTGCGATATCTTTAATAAAATCCCTAAATCGATTCTTGCACCGAATTAGTCAAGGTATATCTTTAGCTAATCAGAAAATTAAGTGCTAACTAGAAAGGAAGAGACAGCATTAAATATATGGCAGAATAAAGCCTGACTACTAAATATCCTTTTACATCGTCGAGATAGTGTACTGTGTAATGACCACTACTAAAACCTACTCAGTCCTCACGTTTCTCCAGCTCACTGCATCTCCATCACGTCTGGCATTTTAACCTCTTCCTTTTCTAAAAATTTCTCCTGCTCCTTTCCTCCCCCGCGGTCAGGTAAGGTCAGAAGAAGCTGTATCGGTGCCACCACATAAAGGCGTCCCTCTCCTGCACCATTGTTCAGTGTGATAATTGACAAAACCTGTCCTTTCCACAAGTCTTTCCAGAACATGACAACTTGCGTTTTTACCTCTCACTTTTCTACAATTTTCTCCTGGCCATCCACCCCAAGCGGTTATATAAGGTCATTAGAGGTCAGGATAGACACACAGGGGGCATAACCTATACGTGTGTGTAAAAGGGGTCATGTGGTTTTAAGGGAAAGGCAGATTTGCGAAGTTTTTAACACAATAGCACAAATAGCGTGGAAGCGAAGGAGGAAGGGAATGGATGTTTGTAAGAGGGTGAAGGTTTTTGGAGAATAGAGAGAGACTGTAAGAGGGGATGAGGGAGAAAAGATCAAGGGGGATTTGAAAGCGGCTTGTGATTATTATTTTTATTATTATTATTATTATTTTGTTGAGTTCGTAGGTCACACACACACACACACACACACACACACACACACACACACACACACACACACACACACACACACACACACACACACACACACACACTCGGGAGCCAAACACTTGTCATTCATTCCTCTGTATAAAATTCATTCACCCAGCTCGACTTAATGTCAGTTCCCTGACTTCCTTCTCCTCGTCCTCGTCCTCCTCCAGAAAGACACAAATATGCAGACAACTTTTTAACCACCCTCAAAGGTCAGCAACAATGTTTCTAATGGGCAAAGCTCTCAGCCTAATCAGGTTGGCAACATTGTTATCTCTGTAGTATATTTATCATTGCAAAAAATACGAGTTGGTGAAGTAGGTGGATAAGTGAGTTGAGAAGACGACTATCATGTTGGCTCAGTAACTGTCGCCGTGTAAGAGAGAGAGCGATAGCAGCATGATAAATAGCTCGGCATTGTTATCTCCGCCAGCGAAGTTGGACGGAGGTTATGTATTCACCTATGTCTGTTTGTTGGTAAATCTCTTTGTCTGTTACGTACAAGGTATCTCAAATTTGTTATCGAATTTCAAAAAAAAAAAAAAAAAATGAATAGATGGACAGAGGTCCTAGGAAGAATGTACAAAATTATGACGTGGATTCGGATCCGGATACAGGAATAAATGATAAATTTTATCGGGGTCGTCGGAAGTGTGAGATCTCTGATATTTTGGTCACAAGGCAAAGTCAGTTTTGGGCTTGCCCTGAAGGCATTACCTTTAGCCTATTATTATTATTTTTTTTTCAAACCCCGTAGGTTCCGTCATGATATGTCCATCAACCAGTCCACCAAATTTGGTTATAATGGGAACAAAAGACATTCGTTTTTTTCACGGCTGGAATTATTCCTTCAGTTGCCGTGAGAGTAGTTCCAGGTGTGAGATATCGAACAGTTTGATCTGATTTTAACGAAATTTGGTGGAGGTGTTGAGAGGTATCCCTTGAGAAAGCTAACATTTTTCATAACGGTAGGATACAAGATCAAAGTCACAGGGCCTATTGCGTTGAAACCTTGTATGTTTCGTCAGAATGGGGGTAGATTTGACTAGTAACCAAGGATGCGCATTCTTACCCTATAACTAAGGCTTGGAATCATGACTTAGTATTCAAGTTGTGAGAGTAGCCCTGTTCCGTTAGATGTAAACGTACTGGTCCTAGCCAGTACAACAGTAGCTAATGACATGTATTGTGAGGGAAGCGAGTGTCCCTTCACTGGGTCACTCACACTGGACGCTCACAAGGCTATTGTTCCGCCAGACAATGCAGCCGAATTAGTCATGTGGCTTTGGCTGTCACCCTCATTCTTCAAGTATTATCTTCATTTGTCCTGTACTGTTCCTTGATTGAATGGCCGGTAAAGCGTTGTAGGTTTCGGTAAGCGGGATCATACGTCATTAGTAGGCTATTTTACCTCAACATCTTCCCAGATATTTGCCCCTCGGAAGCTTAATTCATGTAGCTCAGTAGCGGAAAAAGACAGTCCTGGGGCTCTACAGCTTTTCCACAGCACTTCTTTGTGACTAGGATCAGTGAAGAAGTAATGGAGGTTGTGCTGATGTGGATGTCATTGAAAGGATTAAGAGAAATACCGTGAGATGGTTTGGCCATGTGGAGAGGATAGAGAATGAGACGGTCTAAATGAGAGTGAGTGTGTGAGGTGAAGGAGGAGAGGAGGAGGAGGAGGAGGAGGGGGAGAACAGGGATGAGATGGAGGGGTGGAGTGGAGTGATATATGATGAGAGAAGTGCGAGTTCTAGGAAGAGCAACCAATGGCAGAGGACAGGATGACTTGGAGGCGATTTGTTTATGGCCACCCCTTGAGGGATTAAGGAGTGTGGCAATAGATAGATAGATAGGTCAAGGTTTCTCATTAATCTGTTTTTAGAATTATTCAGTATGGATAGAAGTTCATTTTAGGCAAATTATATAGAGCATAGTGGCTGTGTATTTGCTATTCCGGTGTTTACCTAGTGTTTTGTGTGTGTGTGTGTGTGTGTGTGTGTGTGTGTGTGTGTGTAATGATGATGATGAAGGTGGTGATGATGGCGAAGGTGATGATGATGAAGGTGAAGATGATGATAAGGAGTGGCAATGCTTGAATCCCCTTGTAAGGCACTCAGTGATGCATGCTGTGAAAATGAGCGGGTTTTGTCTCATCTCATTATGCATAAACCCGGGTTCCTCAGTATTAAGTAATTCTATATAAGGCTATCACACCTCGTCACTCGTACTTACTTCAATACCAGCCCGACCTACACACTCACTGTCTGCAGTAGTCGCTTTCTCCTTTGCATCATCCTTCATCCTCTCTTCCTTTTTTGTCTTTCTCCTCTTTTCCTTTTAATATTTCTCCTCCTTTCTTTTTTATCTTTCTATTCTTTTCTCTCTCCGTCTGCATTTTCCTCTCTCTGCCTCATCCTTTTCCTCTTCCTAGCTTCGTCTCTTTCCCCCTTCTTTGAATAGGCTTTCATTCCCCCTGTCTGTCTATCCTCTCCTGTTCCTTTATTCTCTCGTTCTCTCTTTTCTTCTCTTCCTGTCTTCATCTCATTTCTCTGTTTGAATAGCCTGTCCATTTGTCTTCTCTGCCTTTACCTATCCAGCATCCCTCCTCTCTTGTTCTCTCTTTTCTGCTCTTTTTATAATCTCTCATTTTGCCCTGTCATCCTCCAATTCTACGTCATTCTCTTTCATCTTCTTCTCATGCTGACCTCATCTCCATTTTCCTGTTTCTGTTAACCTTTCCGTTCGACCTCTCTTCCTTCAGTTTTTTCCTTCCTCTTGTTATAATCACCTTTCTTTTATTCTTTTTCTTCACTTATTTCTGTTAGTCTGCCAGCATTTATGTCTCTGTCTTTCTTTGCCTAATCCTTCACCTCTCTTGTCACCTCCCTTCTCTTCAGTTTGTTTCTGTTAGATCCTCAGCATTGTTATTTCCGCCACATCCTTCACCCCCTTCTGTAGTTCCACCTCTCTTTCCATCTTTGTGGATTTCTCTTGTTCAGACGTATCTTAATTCTTAATTCGTGAGGAGGAAGGCAATATTTTTTGATGAACATGTATGGAACGTGTGTATCCCACGTTTTAAGATAATCAGCAGCGATAAAGATTGACCAAACGCGTTCCATTTTTCACAGGTGCTGCAATAATCATAAAGCACTGAGGTCCTCCCTTTTCCTCTGTAATTTTTGGTTTTATGCCTGTGATCTGGAGCCTGTTACACATCCTTTACCATTAAACCTCAACGTAATACGTTTCTCTTAGTGCTCTCTACCTCCACCTCAGTCTCTTTGACACAAGTTGGAAAAGAGGCACGATGATGATGATGGTGCTGAATAGGATTAGCACTGACGGCCATTGTACAGTATCTGAGATTGTATGGCAACTACATTGGCGTATATGGGGGGGGGGGGGCACTCGGCCATGACCCCTCCCCCCTCGCTTTGTCCCAGATCTAAATAAGTAACGGTATACAAAACATTTGCCCCTATGGCATAGGTCCCCATGAATTGGTTGGTGTAGAAACTATAAACTTCCCTTATCGATTGTTACAAAATGATGGTTGTAACTAACCAACAGCCTGCATTTCTGAAGAGAGGAAGGGTATTTTTATTTGTCATACTCCTGGCAAGGAAGTTTGACAGTCGTTAGCTGGCATGAGCAGCCAGAGAAGAGAAACATCATACGCATTACGCAAATATATAATTCTTCTCTTTCTTCAATTACACGCTGTTATAAGCACCATTTGATCATAAGTATTAGTATATTACTTTCAATACTTTACCTAAGTAATCCCTAATACATTAAGTTTATTCTTGTATATTGGGAGTGGGACACTCCGTAATATATTATTCATCAGTTTGGTCGTGTCCAGAACGTGTGAGTTTTGACTGGGAGTGTAGCGTTCTTTAGTCTGTGGATCCGATGTGAGGGGAAGGGACTACCGTCAGACGGATAGTGGTGTTCAGCTGTGGCTTGTGTAGTGAGGTTCGTTGTTCAGAATGTGTCAGGGCTCGGGCTTTGGCAAGCCAAGATACATAAGCTTCTTTATATTGTTTTGCAATTGAATATCAAATTAGTGCAATATATCCCACCTGAGGTCTCAAAATGCCCCTAAAAATGCTTGATTTTCAAAAAATTTCCTGGAGAGGCTTACAGCGCCCCCCTAAATACCCCAGCTGTAGAAGCTGGCTTCGCTTGTCCCCTAATAATAATAATAAAAAAAAAAAGGATTCACCCCTATGTCCACCCACCCTTTCCATGGACTTCCATACGCCACTGACATCTAGGCAGCATCACCCCAGTCTGAAAACACCCACATCCACTCACCATACCCTTCCTGCCATCTGCATTCTCCTCACTGCTCACGTTCTGCAATTTATCATCATCATCGTCACTAGTGTCCTACTATTTCATCTTACCCCCGTCTTCTGTCACCCTGTTTATCATCATCACCATGATTTTTTCACACTTCACTATCATCACACCTGTCTTGGTCAACTTCAACCTATCCGTACACATCACCACCAAGCTTCATCACCATTTCAAAGTCTTCCATTATCTCCACCACGACCATCATCAGCATCTCTCGTATGTACAGTACACCATCACACACATTTCATGCTGTCACCTGTGTGTGTGTGTGTGTGTGTGTGTGTGTGGTAAACTTTTCGAGTAAAAACTGTTTAATTTCTTCTGCCCTTGGCTTCTTCCCTCCTTCACAGATCTCTAATATTTCTCACTCACTGCCCGTTCACACAGGCTCCCACGCTCCCCGTCCCTCCCTTAAAGGCTAACTGGTAGCATCTCAGGTAGTGCTAGTCGTGTCTCTGTTGTTCTCTCGCTTGTCTTTAGTGTTTTCTGAGTGACACTAATTGGTGTGGAGTCACGCGGGGTCCCAGTGTCTTAAGTTAATGTGGGGCTGACAACACTGGGGACATCTGTACTAATTTACGGTCTTCTCTTATTTGGCTGAAAATAATCTTGGACGAACAGATCAGGGTGAACCTACAGTATCGCATCCAGACACACGAGATAGCACTTGTACAACGCTCCACTTTCCACTCCAGTATCTGTCCCTCATCAAAGATTCATTTCCTACTCCTACTGCCACAACCACGCCCACATTAGCCGACTGAGCCATCCTCCCGACATACACAGGTACGTGAAGTTCTGGTGGAGCTCTATATAATGGTCATCTTGTATGAGTGTATCTTAACAAGTACCGTATATTCCTTTATTGACTATGGTGATGGGAGTGTTTTTTCATTGTAGCCTATTCAGTACAACTTTTTGTAGCTAAGAGAAAGCACGGCCACTTGTTAGGGAATTAGAGGTGAGTTTTGTGTTAGAGGTACAGAGAAAAACAGGAAGATTATTTAACATTTACCAGTAGACAAACACACCTTATGATAGTCTAAAAGTATTCATTCACAGAGGCGAATGTAAATGTTAGATGAAATTTCCTGTGTGTGTGTGTGTGTGTGTGTGTGTGTGTGTGTTGAATAAAAATTGACCAAACTGCAAGTCCACATCCGCAACCTTTAAAACACTCCATTTTATATGTAAATGAAGCCAAATCCAAACCTATAATCTGCATAGACTTACACACACACACACACTCTCTCTCTCTCTCTCTCTCTCAGCATTCCAATACTCATTCTGGCTATCTTTCATCTGGCAAATGTGTAGCTGTGTTGCCTTAATTTGGCTTTCAGTGTGGGTTATGGTTTCCTGAGACTTGTAACAGCTAGCTAGATGAAGCAATGATCCCTCCTGGCTCTATATCTCATCATCTTAAGGTATTTTGATCATGGAACCCACGGTTTTAATTCAGAGTTTTGCTGATAAGGGACATGTACCTGTTTTGAAAGTGCATCTCTAAGTAACAAGAGATAGGATACTCTTTACAAGCTGCCCATCTCTCGTATTCAGACCATTTGACGTGAACTGGTCTAGATTTGTTGGTCCAGACGTGTTGTTGGAACCGACCTTTGACCAGTAGTAGTGGTAGTAGTATTAATGGTGGTAGCAATAGTGGCAGCAGTAGTAGTAGTAATAGTGGTAGTTGTAGTTTGTTGTGTGTGTGTGTGTGTGCATGTGTAACGATGCCTTTGTATGTTCGTGTCTATATGCGAACGTGTATGTATGTGTGCATGTACGTGTATGTGTATGGTGGGGAGGAAGGTTGCGTGTGCGTGTCTTGGTAAAGCAATTTTGTGTCGGCAAGTTTTTTCCAAAGTCATGCCAACAGAGGAAGGTGTTGGCGTGTGGCGGTGTGGCGAGGAGACGAAGGGTTAATTGAGAATATGGAGGAGCAAGTAATGTTTTATGGCTTGTTATATAAGTGCTTCTTAACGCCTGCACACTGGCAACTTAACTTCTATCTGTCTGTCACTGTCTGTCTTTTTTTTTTTTCAAAGTAATCCACCCCCATAGGAGGAGGTGTTAATGGAGATGGAGGAAGAAGAAACGTTTTATGGAGAAGTTGGCGGAAGAAGAAACGTTTTTGTGGGGATATTACATTAGAGCTTCTTAGATACTTCAGATTTAACTCTCTGTCTGTCAGTTATGTTATTAAAATACTTCTACGACTACTATCGACAAGGTTTGATTGTCACGTAGAAGACAAGGTAAGTATATAACACCCAGAATAAATCAGTCAGGAAAATATACTACGAACCTGGAAGTGCTTTAGCCTTGGTTAGCGGTAAGGTACACTGCCATCTGTCATTGCCAGCATCATTTATCTCCTACATATTCTCAACGCCTTCATCTCAAGCATCATTCATTTGCTTCACATCGTCATCTGTCTTTCCACACAGCACTGTTCAAGTCACTCTCCACAGCTGTTTAGTGTCTGTCTATCTCTTACTTGAGCATTAGCTAAATGGATACTGCAATTTATTATCTTTTATGTGTACCCGGTACTTGTTCTTACACACACACACACACACACACACACACACATTCTCTCTCTCTCTCTCTCTCTCTCTCTCTCTCTCTCTCTCTCTCTCTCCATCTATCTATCTCAAATATTGTGTCTCTCTGTCAGCCTGTCTTTTCACCTATATCCATCTCTCTAAAATAAAATCTTAGTTGAAATGGCCAACGAAGCCAGGAAAAATGTATGTAAGAAAACCGAGTGGTAAATTAAACACGCTTAAAGAGACGCCAAAAAAATAACGAGAAATACACAGCTGGGAAAAAGGGAGGGATGTCAGCAGCATAGAGTTACCCAAACGATGAAACGTGGGGAAGGAAACATGCATCAACACTCCAGTGCTCCAGGCTCCCTTGACACACTTGCAGCTGAGTTAATAGCCTGGTGTAAATAGCAACAGTATACTAGCGTTGCCTCTGTGCTCGAGAAGGATTGGCTGTTGGATGGATTAATGTCACAGTGGAATGAGTACCGTAACTATTTTTTCAATTTATCGCCGCAAACTATACAGCCAGAGCCTCTACCAGCTTACTCTCTCTCAGTTCCAAAACATTAGACATGACTATTCTAAACCTTCTTATTCTGCCTATACTCTTTTTTATGCAAGGAAGAAGGAACCAAAGGCTAGAAGCACGTTAAGATTGTTCCATGAGGGAAAAAAGGAAAGAATTCAGGATCCGTTCATTTCGACAAACCTGGACACTGCATTTAAAAGACTGGAGGTCATAGGCAGAGGGATATCAAGACAGAGGGAGAAATTTCCTGAGTCTAACTTGTTCTAAAACTGCAATATCAGCTTTAATTCTACGGCCTTCTCTCTCCCCAGACTTAGGCTCAAATAATTCCAAAATGCTAAAGAGATATGAACATCCTAAGATGTTTTCGGTGTTTCTCCTACACAAGTTTTTCTACAGTCACAATGAATCAGATATATTATGGACTGTCATGCTGGGGAGTGTGTGTGTGTGTGTGTGTGTGTGTGTGTGTGTGTGTGTTTATTATATCTTTTGTCTTTGGTGTATATGTGCATTTCTGTCTGTCTGTCCGTCTGCCCCTCTCTCTCTCTCTCTCTCTCTCTCTCTCTCTCTCTCTCTCGCCTAACCTGTCCACCAACTTCATCAGTTTTCATTTATATGAAGTGGAAAATAAATGACGCAGATAATGGTGTTAAGGACCTAATTAGGCAGAGTGTGTAGGTGATTAGAATAACTGATGCTGACCTGTTAAGATAATTAGGAAGGTGTGTAGATAGTGTGTGTTTTTAAGAGTGAGAGAGATGTAAAGATGAAGGATTTTTTGAGGTAACAGAGGCAGATGACTCGTAAATGAATACATACATGCTCACGTACAGCCAGACACTGGCATAGACACACACACACACACACACACACACACACACACACACACACACACACACACACACACACACACACACACACACACTTTAATATATGACACCATATATAGCAACACTATAACCCTATACCCTCATGTATCAATATGCATAATGAATACTAGATAACGTAATAGCTATACTCCCTTCACCTTAACTTGGCCCATATTTCGTCCTTATGCAGTTTATTTCACGTAGTTCAGTGGCGAAATAAGACAGTACGGCTCTGCATCCTTGACTTAGCACTTCTTCGTGACTGGCATAAAATCTAGTTTTAATCTTCAGTCACAGCTCAACATTGAAGATGGAGAGATGGCAATTTTAGGCCCTTAGAGTGGTGGCGACCATCATCCACTCACTTGATGTAGTGCTGCCTACTTCTTCCTTAGCCTTTATCATTCTTTTTCTGTGCCTGCCCTCCTCTCTTCCTATATCTCCCATCTTTCCTGTCACTTCTTATTGCTCTTCTATCCTTTACAGGTGGCTTTACATTGAGTGACAAGCCTAATGGTTTCGTGTAAGCCAAGAAACCATTTACAACGCTGGGTGGTAACCATATAACCAACCCATACGTCCTCCCTACGTGTCAAGTGGGTTGGTGGAGGGTTAGTGCCCCTCCCCGTAAAACCAATAACTCAGAGTCAAATGGCCACCCCTTATGGGATTATGGCGTCTGGCAATAGATAGATAGATAGAGTGTAAAGAGTATACACGTCTATCTAACTTAAGGTGTGGGAGAAGGTAGCATTGAAATTTTAAGAGTGTGAGGAGACTTGAAATTGCTCTAAGTGTGGTTAATTCCTAGATGCTTATTAAATGAGAGTGAAATAGGCTTTATTAACGCGTAAACTTCAAAGACAGGCAAAAGCAAGGTATCTCTATTAGCTCCAGGACTTGCTGATTCTTTATTTGGTTGGCCTTTTTTGTATGCTTTGAAATTTAGTCTTGCTTTGCTTAAGGTTTCATCCCCATCTCGTGTGGTGTTTATGGAGGTTGATTACTTACCAGGTGTAGCGGCGCGAAAGGTAAATGGCGAGTTGTAACTAATTGTCTGTAAAGGTGATCGTGTAGTCAGGCCAGAACTGAAGAAGGTTGATGTAGATGGCGACTGACATAATTAGTATACGCAGATGATACAGCAGGAGTTATGCAGAATACAATAACTGCAACCCTGTATGGCTGACCACAGCTGAAGGGCCTCTTCCACCTGCAGTCCACCGGATTCACGTTCAGATGAGCCTAGGTTTGCAACTACTGTAGTCGAGGCGCACGACTCTGAGGTTGTCATTATCGTACCCTGGCAACCTACCATTCAAAAGTGCGTTAGTTTTCTTGTCATATTATTCACGATTCATATTATTAGGCACGAATATATTATACAGGAATATTAATATACAGGAATATATTATACACGAATCACATGTGCTTCATATTATAAACGAAATCAGACGCACTTTTGAATGGTAGGTTGCCAGGGCACGATGCTAACAACCTCAGAGTCGCGCGCCACGACTATAATAGCAAGATTAAAACAAAAGTGGTAGTTCTGTAACAGCATTTGCAGCCGCGGGTTCATGTGAAACGTGTATCCGATGGAGAGCAGGCTGAAGTTGCCCTCCTACGGTGCACCATCCTTCTTTCAAAGGGAATAGGGATGGTGTTGAGGGACGTTTGCATGACCGGGCAGCTCCACCGCCCAGTTATATCGGTGCCATCACATGAAGGTGTCCTCCACACATGAACTCTTGCTTCCACGAGCCCTCCAGGAGCGTTGGTATAATGAAGAGCGTCATATATTTCTACGTCTGACAGTTAGATAATCCACCGGGGGCCACAGTCATCGTAAAAAATGGCTGATGAAGTTGCGGGCTGGCACTAATATGCATTTTACTAGGATTAGCCTACTGAACAAGTTTCTCGTCCAGCCCCGTAAGCTTTGAAAACAGTCTAGAGGGGTCACTTGTATGAGCTAATGATGCAACCTCCACCTGCACCCGTCCACACCAGCAAGCATATGGTATGGACGCGACCTATCAATAACCAGCTTAGGTAATAGATATTCAGCCACTATGTTAGACTGAATGACCTGGAATGAAGAAGTAAAATGAATATTATTTTGCAGTGTAGTGACAGGATAGAAGCCAATAAATAATGGGTATAAATAATGTCCATATATCAGCCGAGTTGGATACCAGCCAGCCAGACAAGACGGAGGAAGAGAGAGTGGGTGGGCATGAATGGGTAGGTTTGTGTGTGTGTGTGTGTGTGTGTGTGTGTGTGTGTGTGTGTGAAGCTGAAGTTGAGTCTGTAAGCATCCTTAATGTTTCCTCTTGTTCTTCCGTCCTCTCATTCCTTCTTCTCTTTCCTTTTCCTACCTCGCTCTGCTTCTTTCCCTAGTCCTCCCCTATCTTTTTCTTTGTCACATCTCCCTCTTCCATCTCGTCTTTCACGCTTCCCCTTCCTCGTCGTCTTTTCTCTTCCCTTAATTCCTCCTCCTCCTACTTTCTCCTTCCCTCTCTTCCTTCGTTTCCTCAGCATCTTATGTCTTACTCTTCCTTATTACTCATCCTTACTCAGTCTGTCTTATAGGTATCTTCCCTCCTCCACTTCCAGCTTCCTGTCTCTCCCTGTTCCTTTTCCTCCTCCTCCTCTTCTCCCTCGCTCCTTCCCATTCCTCCCCTCCTTTCTTCCTCTCCCTCTCCCCCCTCTCCCTCCTCCTTCCTTTCCCCTCTCTCTCCTTCTTTCTTCCTCCAACCTCCCTTCCTCCTCCCATCTACAATCACCATAGCATCCTACCTTACTGCCCAATTCGACCCTAGCGTGTTACAGGCTCGTTACATAAAGGTTCATATAAGGAGAACTCTGGCGGCCTTGCTGTCTCCGCCTTGTACGTGTTTACAGCCACTTTCCTCAATGCTTCCGACTCTGAGCATAGGTTAGATGGTCTGTTCCCTGAGGCCTCGCAGTTCCATGTATCACACGACCACGTATCATCGTTTAGGTGCGAATTCACAATGAGGTTCCTTTTTGAGCTATATATACGTGTGAAGAATGCGATGGCTGTAGCTTGTTTCTCTCTCTCTGTCTCACACACACACACACACACACACACACACACACACACACACACACACACACACACAAATTCTCAAATGAATCCCTTAACTATGTTTTAAACCAAGCTAGCCAGACAGTTTTTTTTTTTTTTTTTTAACTTGGGCAGGATTTCTATAGCTTTTTACAGTAACTTGGCCTTAAATTGCTGTCGCTTCATCTTGAATGCTGAGTTGTAGCAATAGATGAAAAATGAATATGATGCTAGTCACGAAGAAGTGCAATGGAAAGGATGTAGTGCCACAATATTGTCTTTTTCCATCATTGAGCTATGTGAAGGAAGCTGCAAATAGAGAGAGAGAGAGAGAGAGAGAGAGAGAGAGAGAGAGAGAGAGTCAAATCATGGAAAGTAACCGTAAAAGGCAATTAGTGCAAAGAAAGTGTTAGGAGGGCAGGAGGCGGAGGGGAGGCGAGGAGGTCAGGGGTGAAGAGGTGAATCAGAGTTGCCTGGTGATGGGATAATTACTGTAATCATCGGTTAATTTCTATGTTGTTTGCCAGCTCACTCACCTCACCTTCAAGCATTATCTGAAGGCTCTGGTGAGGAGGGGTACAGGTGGCATGCAGTCATGAGTCATATTTCACCGATATTGCTCGGCCGGCATTGTGTTCTGCCTTCCGTATTTCTCTTTCCTCTTTGAACGAGAGAGAGAGAGAGAGAGAGAGAGAGAGAGAGAGAGAGAGAGAGAGAGAGATCATGGAGAGTCTGCTGTGATTTATAGGATACTTGGAGTAATAGATAAATGAGGTAGGAGAAAAACAAAGGAGTTAGAAGAGGAACGAGAAGTAAATACGTTTGAAATACTGCAAATATACGGTATCTGTGTTAGTAATAATTACAGTGTTTTATGTGTCTGATTTCACTCTATCTCAGTTGTTCATATGACAGAATTACAGCCACATACTAACATTAGCTATATTATGGATTTCATGCAATTCCGAATAGACATGGGTTCAGGTCAGGCCGAAACTCCATCTTCGCAGTAAACCCAATTAGAGAGAACTAAGAGTAAGGGTTTGGCAGATTTGTGCTGCGCCAAATAATGAAACTGGCTTCTTCCCCGACTGTGTCCAATTAAGCCTGGAATCATAATTGCCGAAGGCACTTGGTGTGAGGCTTATAGGAAGAGATAATGAAGTTGGTGCAATAATCCAAAATTTCCCATTAGTGTGTGAAGGCAGTATATATATCCTAGCTTACTGGCAGGGTGTATGTGGCTACTAGGCTAATAGTGTGCTTGTGTCTCCCATTAGTGTGTGAAGGCAGTATATATATCCTAGCTTACTGGCAGGGTGTATGTGGCTACTAGGCTAATAGTGTGCTTGTGTCTCCCATTAGTGTGTGAAGGCAGTATATATATCCTAGCTTACTGGCAGGGTGTATGTGGCTACTAGGCTAATAGTGTGCTTTCTGCCATTAGTGTGTGAAGGCCGTAGATATATCCTAGCTTACTGGCAGGATGTAGTGGCTACTAGGCTAATAGTGTGCTTGTCTGCCATTAGTGTGTGAAGGCAAAGTGCATCGCATACTGCAGGCAGGGAGGGAGAGCAGATGAAGTCGATGCAGTATTGAAAACCCTCCTTGGCTTCAGAGTGTGTGAAAGGCAATATGTACGTACCGGTATATCCCAGCTGACAGGCAGGGGGAGTGTGGGGCTACCAACCTAAGTTACAGCTCAAGTATCAACTTAAGTCCCAACTCACGAGTCGACTTAAGTCCCAATTCAAGTGCCAACATTAATCCAAACTCAAGTGAAAGCTTAAGTTACAACTCAAGTGCAAACTTAGGTCTCAACTCAAGCGCCAACTTAGATCCCAACTCAAATGCCAACCAAAGTCTCGAATCAAGCGCCAACCTAAGTGTCAACTCAAGGGGAAACTTAAGTCCTAACTCAAGTGCCAGCTTAAGTCCCAACTCAAGTGTCAACCTAAGTCCCAACTCATGTGACAGCATACAAACTCAAGTGCCAACTTAGGTCCCAGCTCAAACGTCAACATAAGTCACAGCACAAGCGAAAAATTAAGCCTCAAGTGCCAGCCTTAAGTGCCAGCCTAAGTCCCAACTCAAGCACCAACTTAATCTCAACTCAAGGGCGAGCTTAGGTCCCAACTTAAGCACCAAATTAAGTCCAATCTCAAGCGCCAACTTAAGTCCCAACTCAAGCGCCAAATTAAGTCCAAACTCTAGCACCAACTTAAGTCCCAACTCAAGTGTCAACTTAAGTCCCAACTCAAATGCAGCGTAAGCTACAACTCAGCTGTCAACGTAAGTGCCAACTCAAGAGCTAACTTAAGCACCAACTCAAGCGTCAGCTTATGTTATATCTCAAGCGCGAACGTAAGTCCAAACTCTAAGGGTAACTCAAGAGCCAACTCAAACGCCAACTTAGGTCCGAACTCAAGCGCCAACTTAGGTACCAACTCAAATGACAACTTTACTGCCAACTCAAGTGCCAAATAAAGTGTCAGCTCTAGTGCTAACTCAAGTGTCAAGTCCCAACTCAAGTGTCAACTCAAGTGCCAACTCAAGTGTCAACTCAAGTGTCAAGTCCCAGCTCGAGTCCCAACTCAAGTGTCAACTCAAGTGCCAACTCTAATCCCAACTCCCATTGTTCCAGGTTCTTTTGTTTTCATTTAGGCCAAGGTGAAGGTAGGACTACTATATGTGGCCAATGGGGAGGGTAAATGGCAAAGAGAAATGTGTTTGGGGAGAGAAAGGGAAGATTTAGGGGAGATATAAGGAGAGAGAGAGACTTGCTACGTAATGGGAAATATTTTAGGGGTAATAGAGGGAATCTTTAGGGAAATTTAGGGACGTAGAGAAGTGTCATAGGGGAAATACAGGGATATATTGCAGATACTTAAGAAATAAGGGGGGAAATGGTAAGGAATTAAATGCAAACTAAATCGCCAAAGAAGAGCTGCTAGGGAGCTCTCTCTCTCTCTCTCTCTCTCTCACACACACACACACACACACACACACACACACACACACACACACACACACACACACACACACACACACACACAAGTAGACCAATTTCCACCCTATAAGAATGATATCAAATTACATACTTGAAACAGAGAGCAATCAGATTTTACAATTCTGTCTCCTGTGTACCAATTTGTCAGGGAGAGAGAAAAGAAAAGGAGTTGGGTTTTGAGAGAGAGAGAGAGAGAGAGAGAGAGAGAGAGAGAGAGAGAGAGAGAGAGAGAGAGAGCACCGTCATGCTTTGGTACCGTAATCACAAAATCATCTCACCTGCTCACCTTCCCATGTTATATAAAGTCACCCTCTTTGTATAAATAATTTTCTTACGATCTGTAGTACTTCCTAGTCACCATCTTATATAAGTAAAAAATGAAATGTTTATGTGATTCAGTCATTGCATTCTTTTGATGATTTCTTCGTATCATCGCTCTTTCCTTTATATTCTTTTCCCTGTTCCTGTCTTTCTGTGTCTGTCTGTCCAGTGTTTTTCTGTGTACCTGTCTGTGTATCTGTCGACTTATGTAGCTGTGTATGTATATTTATTTATCTGTGTATCTGTGTATTATGAATATTTATTTATTTGTCTTTCTATCCATCTACTGTATACTGTATACAGGTATACCTATATTTATTGTCGCATTCATATTCTGTTCATATTCGGTGTTTCTCTCTTACTGTTCTTGTTTTTAATAGATGTTACTGTTTTGTGTGTGTGTGTGTGTGTGTGTGTGTGTGTGTGTGTGTGTGTTATTGATCTGCCTCGTTCGTGTTGGTCTCTCCTTGTAGGCCGGACCCCATCTTTCATTGGGGAGAAAAGGTCAGATGATTATGATGATGATGATGATGATGACGGCTACATTGCTTCTGAAGACTAGTTCAACTATTTACATCATGGTTAGCTTATGTAGTGAATATTGCAGGTGGTTACGTTGGTAGTTAAGCTTTTTTGTTCATTGTTTCCCTCCATTCACTGACACAACACTTTGAGTTACTGTTCTCCCTCCACAACCATTCCTTCACTCTTACTTACATTTCCACCTAGTTCTCGCCACTAACAGACATACACAAACCTCATTCGCAGTCCACAAACATTCCCTGCACTATTAGCAAGCAACACAGCATCATTTGCATATATATCGACTCTGAAATACTCCACCCATCGTTATACACAAGCAGCTTCACTCATCTCCGCAACTCTTGTTTTAATCCCTTCACCACAGGGATGTTTGTTTTTCCCAGTTTACCATCTTGAATGTATTTAAGGTAGGAAGAACCCCTAATACTGATTGGATTAATGAAGGTACTAGGGAATGACCACCAATTTCTCTCCTATTCTTCCTCATATACAGGTTGTTGTCGCCACTCTTACTGATGCATTTGGATTTAACTTGGCACATATTCTCGCCCCTTTGCAACTTAATTCACGTAGCTCAGTGCCAGAAAAAGCGTGCTACGTCTCTGTATCCTTGCCAAAGCACTTCTTTGTGACAAGCATCATATTCTTGCGATAACCTATTGTTCCATTCAGCACTGAAGTTGGACTGATGGCAGTTTTTAGGCCAAGTTAGAGTAGAAAGAGTATAGTGAGGGTAAGACTGCGATGTAGCAAAAATAGGTCATCTTTCTTAAGTTACGTGTATTCGATGGGCACAGATCTGAACCCTCTTTCATTTTACACCCTAAATTTCCTCCACCATTACTTTTGTGTAGTGCTTTGGTTGGGTGTTGTTCCCTGCCTAGTGGTGGTCGTTTGCGCTGTGGTAGGGGGTCGTCCTTTGCCTACTGGGGTCGTGTTTGCTCTGGTAGGGGACGTCAGAGTGGGGGTCGTGTTTGCTTTGGTAGGGGGTCTGGAAAGGGGGGTTATTCCTTGCCTATTGAGGGTCGTGTGTGCTCTGGTAGGGGGTCGTCCTTTGCCTACTGGGGTCGTGTGTGCTCTGGCATGGAGTCATCAAACTGGAGGCCCTGTGTACTGGAAGAGGGGGTCGTTCTTGCCTACTAGGGGTCGTACTGTTCCTTCTAGTGGTCGTACGTGTCCTGAATTCTGATGACTCACTTGCTCTCTGGCAAATGAACTCGCTCACACTTGACTAAACCCACTTGACTTTACTTTCCATTGTCTTGATAATACTCAGTTATATTCATGTCTTTATATACCTGTATGTACAGTATATTGATGATGTTAGAATTATCTTTGGTTCAGGGAGACAGGAGCTGCCTCTCTCTCTCTCTCTCTCTCTCTCTCTCTCTCTCTCTCACACACACACACACACACACACACACACACACACACACACACACACACACACACACACACACTCGTCTTAGGAGGTAGAGAGAAAGAAATTTATGCAGGCCTTGGAGAGCTAAGTTTCATCTTACTAATGAAGCTTCCAATTTAAAGCCTACTAAGCAAGGAAATCAGATAAGGTCAAAGTTATGGCAATATTATTGGCCAAATCTCTTCAACGGGCGACATATCAGTGACTTTCGGTGTCTTTCTTATTTACGAGACTGTACTCCTTTTACTCTAACCTGACACAGATTTTCGTCCTTTTGCAGCTTAATTCACATAGTCCATTTGCAGCAAAAGACAATAATACGGTTCTACGTCCTTTCCATAGCATTTCTACGCGACAGGCATAATATTCTTGTGCTATTGTATCCCTACAACACAACATTCAGGATGGAGAGTATGGAATTTTAAGTTAAGCTAGTTTAAAAGGAGTGTATTATGTCTTCTCTACTTTCTCAACCCTTTGGAGTAAGAGTTTGGTAGTGCAGGTGGCCTGTGTACTGATTGTGGGTATAATGTCACTCACTCATGGCAGGAACAACACTAGCTGTCTATTCAGATGATTTGTTCAGCTGGTAGTGAGTTATAGGAGCCTAGGATTGGTAAGAGCGTTGCCTGTCCGTCTTTCAACTTTCTCAGATGTGGGTTGTTTGTTGTTTAACCCAGGTCTGTCTTGCCAAACACTCCCGTGCCCCACAGGTAAACAACTGCTTTTGTGGGGCCCTCTTACAGGTATAGTACCATACGAAGTACAGACACCATGTAGGGATCCGGTACCGCTTTGTATACAGCGCCTAACCAGAATCGAATCAGAGCCCTTCCCCACGGCAGTGAATAGGGAAATATGAGGAAGTTTGGGTCCAGGGTAGACGCTACAGCTGCTTCGCTCCACCCACGATACACAATGCCACCACGTGTAGGCTTCTCGTCAGCGTCATATGTGGGAGCAAAAGTTGGCAGTGCAGGTGTCTGATGCTGAGGTGGATGTTGTTTAAGAGGGAAGCAGGAGGACGGGCTGAAGGACTATCCGATTTATATCATACGAGACAGGTGGCAGGGGAGGCTGAGGCAGAGAAAGTTAAAGATATGGAGGTGAGGCACAGTTAGCTCTGAACTTTTATAGCTATTTGTCTGTCTGTGTACCAGCCTGCAGCCTGTTTCATATGAATGGGCTCGAAATATGAACTTCCAGGAATTTCTGTCTCTATTTAATTGACTTTTCCCACGAAACACACCACACACGTTTACATGCCCTCACTTCTCTGTCTCCACCGAACCTAGTATTAAATCTCCAAGCACAACTGGGTTAGAGTCCAAAGTTATGTGTTGTAGATCAAGTTTTGCCAGTTATAATGAAGAGAGAAACCTGTACTTTACACAGGAAAACTCATCCAATATATATATTATCATTATGCCTATATTGGATGATTTTTCCTGTGTAAAGTACAGGTTTCTCTCATCATTCTGACTTACCATAAGTGCTTGGGATAGATTAAAAGCATCTACTTGCCCGAGTGCCAGGGGGTTATCTCATCCTCTTCATGCCCACAGTGGGGGGGGGGGAGGGGCATTGGTTACAAGATTGTGACAATGTGAGATAACTTTTACCTGGTCGTGGTGTAGTGGTATGCTGCCTGGCTCTCACCTGAGAGTCCCGGGTTCGATTCCCGGCATAGTGGTTATATATTAGATGATTTTGCCAGTTAATTTCCCCATCATGGGGTGGGTAGCAACGGGAACCAGAATATCCTGTCAGATGAATAGGTTTCGATTCATTCTTCATGCATATATTTAAACTACCGGATTCTATGGGTAAAATGCAAATAGCAGTGGGCTGTGGTCCCAAATAGCCTGAGATCCAAACCAGGCTGGGGCAAGGAACAGTTTGTGGGTATGAAAACAAAGGAGTCTTATATGACCTTCCAACAAACCGCAGGACATAAGAAAAACAAAATCCATACCAAGACCATCACATTAATCATGAATGTAAAAAATCATGGATCATTTCTGCCAGTGAGAGTTTCATTTATCATAATATTCAGGAAGAATTTTATTGAACTTCCTGATTACTTTTCCATTTCACTTGAAACATGAATAGCCAACTTATACTTACTTCTTGTTGTTAGTTAGGCTTTATTTTTTGCTTAAAGATCAGAGAGGCTGTGTGGAATGTAGACTGGTGAGACGCGATAATATGTTTGGGGCGTCATTATACCTCACTGTGATCCTGTCTGCCTACTTGACCCAGTGACCTCTCTCTCTCTCTCTCTCTCTCTCTCTCTCTCTCTCTCTCTCTCTCTCTCTCTCAATAACAGTTCTGCACACTCATCATTTTCTGTCCACCATCGTCCCAGTTATCTAATATCGCTAAATCAATTCCTCCCTTTCAGTCATACCAAATCTAAACATATAAACGAGGAACACATGCAAGGACATATTTTTGCACCCAGTCACTCTCTCCACAACCAAGAATTCCACAGGCCTTCCAAGATTTCATTCTCTATCTGAGGAGTAGACTGTAGCACCAGTCGAGCAGGGCAGTACTCCCGAGGTGGATGGAAAGCTGATGACAGGGAGAGCTGGAGCTCCCGTTTCATCAGCCCTCAGGACTAGTTCCTGACCATCCCCCTTTGCTGAACTTTTTCAGTGTCTCAGTTACACAGAGAGTAGGCCAGCATGCTCTCCAGTACAAATTTCTCTAACTATCTTCACCAAACTACATGCACAGTACACACTACACTTCCTATTCAAAAATCAACAAAAATGGCGTCTACTAATCAAGCCTCGGAATCCCCAGGGGGGGGGACCATAAATGCCCCCGCCATCTGCCCCTCTCCCGGTGACGACTCGAGGTGCCTGGAACCACTGTCTGACTCTCTTCTTCTTCATTTCTGCAACATTCGCGGCCTTTCATCTAACTTTCGCTCTGTTGAGCACCACCTCTCCTCCTCTAAACCTCACCTTCTTTTTCTGACGGAGACTCAGCTGTCTGAGGCAACCGACAGCAAACCCTTTTCTGTATCCTCCTACTTTCTCTATACTCATTTCAAAGCCAAAGGTGGCTGTTGTGTATACATACGCAACGACTTATCTTGCTCTCGTGTTCCTGAACTTGATTCTTCTGAATTCTCCACACTCTGGCTTCGGCTTTCCTGTCATTCTCTGACTAAATATATCTGTGCTGTTTACTTATCCCCTAATTCTACTGACTATCAAAAATTCTTTGACTATCTTACTTCTACGATGGAACACATTCTGTCCATTTCTCCTTTCTCTGAAATCTCCATTCTTGGAGATTTCAATGTTCACCACCACCTTTGGCTCTCCTCTCCTTTCACGGATCCACCTGGTGAACAAGCCTACATCTTTTCTATCCTTAATGACCTAGAGCAGCTTGTACAGCACCCTACCCGTATCCCTGACCGCCTTGGAGAGAGCTCCAACATACTTGACCTCTTCCTCACAACTAATCCTGCTTACTCTGTTAATCTTTTCTCTCCGTTGGGCTCCTCCGATCACAACCTTATTACCTTAACCTGTCCTATCACTCCGGTACGGCCTGTGGACCCTCCAGGGAAACGTCGTCTGTGGCATTTTGGAGCCGCGAACTGGGAGGCCCTCAGGCAGTACTTCTTTGATTTTCCCTGGAATGATTATTGCTTCCATGGCCGTGAGCCATCTGAGTGTGCCTTGTGCATTACGGAGGTTATTCTCTCGGGCATGGAAGCATACATTCCTTTCTCATATCCTTTGACTAACGCAAGAAAGCCTTGGTTTAATCACGCTTGTTCTAATGCTGTCCGCAACAAGGAGAAGGCCTACAAAAGGTACCGGAGCCAACCCACCCCTGAATCACATCATCTTTACGTTTCTGCCCGGAATCGTGCTAAGTCTGTTCTTCGCTCTACTAAAAATAATTTCATCCATACTAAATGGTCTCAACTCTCCAACTCGAATTCTTCCCGCTCCTTCTGGCACCTTGCCAAAAATCTTTCTAACAACTTTACCTCATCATCCTTCCCTCCTCTTTTCTACTCTGATGGTTCTGTAGCTATTTCTTCTACTGATAAAGCAGATCTCTTTGCACAGACTTTCTCCTTCAATTCCACCTTAGACGATTCCGGTGCTGTTCCTCCATCACTTCTCCCCTCTGACTTCCTCATGGCTGACATTAAAATTTCTTCAGTTGATGTATTTTCTGCCATCACTGGCCTCAGCACTAACAAGGCATATGGGCCTGATGGGGTCCCTCCTGTTGTTCTCAAGAACTGTGCTTCTGTGCTTACACCCTGCCTAGGCAAACTCTTTCGCCTTTGTCTGTCAACTTGTAACTTTCCTTCTTGCCGGAAGTTTGCTCTCATTCAGCCAGTCCCAAAGAAGGGTGACCACTCCCAACCCTCCAACTATCGTCCAATTGCTTTAACGTCCTGTATTTCAAAAGTTTTCGAGTCAATTCTTAATAGAAAAATTTTAAGGCATCTTTCCTATCACAACCTTCTTTCCGATCGTCAGTATGGGTTCCGTCAGGGACGCTCCACTGGCGATCTTCTCACCTACCTTTCAGACTCCTGGTCATCCTCCTTTCGGGACTTTGGCGAAAGCTTTGCCATTGCACTTGACATCTCAAAGGCTTTCGATCGAGTCTGGCATAAATCTTTAATTTCCAAACTGCCCTCCTACGGTTTCTATCCTTCTATCTGTGCCTTCATCACTAGCTTCCTTTCTGGTCGTTCTATAGCCGCTGTTGTAGACGGCCATCGTTCTTCTCCTAGATCTATCAGCAGTGGTGTTCCTCAGGGCTCTGTCCTATCACCAACTCTCTTCCTTTTATTCATCAATGATCTTCTAAGCTGTACATCTAACCCTATCCACTCATACGCTGATGACTCCACCCTTCACCTTTCCATTCGGTTCCCGCAACGCCCATCTCAGCAGTTACTTCAAGAAACAAGGGATGAGGCTATGGCACACCTAATGTCTGACTTGGCTCGTATCGCTGACTGGGGTAAAAATAATATGGTTGTCTTTAATGCATCTAAGACTCAGTTCTTACACCTATCAACCCGACAAAATCTTCCACAGGTATACCCATTAATGTTTAATAATATTCAGCTTAATCCTGCATCATCCTTGAACATGCTTGGGGTTTCATTTACTCGGGACTTATCTTGGAAAGACCATATTACATCTCTTGTAAAATCTGCTTCCAAGAGATTGGGTGTGCTAAGCCGAATCCGCTCTTTCTTTACCCCTGCACAATTGTTGACTCTATACAGAGGTTTTATCCGCCCCTGTGTGGAGTACAACTCTCATGTGTGGGGAGGCTCCCCACATGCAGCTCTTCTCAATAGGGTGGAGTCAAAGGCTTTTCGTCTCATTAACTCTCCTCCTCTTACTGACTCCCTTCAACCTCTGTCTCTTCGCCGCACTGTTGCATCTTTATCTCTTTTCTATCGCTACTTTAATGGTCACTGCTCTGCTGAACTGTCTGCTTGCATTCCTCCACCTCTACGACGGGCGCGTAGCACCCGTCTGGCAGCAAACTCTCATCCCTTTTCTGTCCAACTCTCTAATGCAAGAGTTAACCGTTACTCCCAGTCTTTCATTTATGCAACAGGTCAGCTCTGGAACTGTCTCCCTCTATCTGTATTTCCTGCTGCCTATGATCTCCAGTCTTTCAAACGCAGTGTGTCCAGGCATCTCAAAATGATCGGATCTTGAATTTGGCTCTCTCTTGTATTTTGTTTTTCTCTTGGAGGGAACTGTTACTGCGGGCCATGGCCTTTGGTTCCTTCTTCCTCGCATAAAAAAAAAAAAAAAAAAGGTAGGCTTTTTCCCCATCTTGACGTCTCTCTCTTGTCACTAAAATCTTCACCCCATTCTTATAACTGTCGCTCTAGAATGGACGAGGGAACAGATTGGGATGGTTTGGGGTGCACTGAGAGGCTGCTGGCTATGTGGCATGGGAAGCATCGTTGCACCAGTTCATCAGCTGTTTATTCTGCTTATTATACCTCTCTTGTATGTTAAAACGTTTTTTGACACACACACACACACACACACACACACACACACACACACACACACACACACACACACACACACACACACACACACACACACACACATACACACACACACACACCGCTCGCTGGTGCAGTTGTAACGTTCCCGCTTGCCAACTGGTGGACGGGAGTTCGCGCCTCGCTCAGGTTGCGAAAAGTTTCACTGACGAAGTGGGTGGTTACTGTCCCCCTTGAGCAAGGGGACTGGTGTGTGCATGTGTGAAGGTCACAGCCTTGCCCTTAGATCGGACCATATGAGCTCTCAGCTCCCTTCCGGGAGGGTAAAAGCTGACTATCACGACCATCAAGTGATTCTGACCGACCCGGTGAATTACACACACACACACACACACACACACACACACACACACACACACACACATCAATATCTAAAAACATGTCAATCTTTCTGTGTCTATCTGTCTGTCTGTCTATCTGTCCTTCATTAACTTAATTCAGTGCATGAAGTCTCGGGTCAGCCTTCAGTGCAGTATTCATGATGAACATAACACGGTCGCCGGGAGAATGTGTGACCAGCTAATTAACTTTACTCTTGCGTTCAGCCTCTTGCAAAGTCTCTCCTGTTTTCTCTCAAAGGCTAACTATATGTCATCTCAGAGCCTGGTGGTCGTGTCTCTGCAGCTCTCTCACACGTGTTTAGTGCTCTCTGGCTGACACTAATAACTATATGTCATCTCAGAGCCTGCTGGTCGTGTCTCTGCAGCTCTCTCACACGTGTTTAGTGCTCTCTGGCTGACACTAATAACTATATGCCATCTCAGAGCCTGGTGGTCGTGTCTCTGCAGCTCTCTCACACGTGTTTAGTGCTCTCTGGCTGACACTAATAACTATATGTCATCTCAGAGCCTGGTGGTCGTGTCTCTGCAGCTCTCTCACACGTGTTTAGTGCTCTCTGGCTGACACTAATAACTATATGTCATCTCAGAGCCTGGTGGTCGTGTCTCTGCAGCTCTCTCACACGTGTTTAGTGCTCTCTGGCTGACACTAATAACTATATGTCATCTCAGAGCCTGGTGGTCGTGTCTCTGCAGCTCTCTCACACGTGTTTAGTGCTCTCTGGCTGACACTAATAACTATATGTCATCTCAGAGCCTGGTGGTCGTGTCTCTGCAGCTCTCTCACACGTGTTTAGTGCTCTCTGGCTGACACTAATAACTATATGTCATCTCAGAGCCTGGTGGTCGTGTCTCTGCAGCTCTCTCACACGTGTTTAGTGCTCTCTGGCTGACACTGATTGCTTTGGAGTCACCCTGGGCCTCAGTGTCTTCAGTTAATGTGAGGCTAAAGACACCAGCCCAGGCAACAGCTATACTGTGAATTTATAGGCGTCTCTTATTTGGTATAAAGCTGATCTTATATGTGTGGGATGCTGTGACGCTGGTTTAGGTAGAAAGCTTAAATGTCTAGCTATCTATGTATCTATCTATTTATCTATGTGTCTGTTTGTCTGTCCAATCATTAATATAGAAACTACTGCTAAGGTACGAGAGAGAGAGAGAGAGAGAGAGAGAATAAATCATATAACGAGTCTTACGCAGGACTCCATTATTTGTTCAGTTGCCTCTGGTCTTTTCGTCATTACATCATTAACTCTTATTGAAGGCCGTTAGCGCTGGGTTTAGTGTCTGTCTGTAATGATTGGTGTCGCGTTTTCCGTTGGATAATTGAATGAAAAATCTGGCGTCGTTGTCTGTCTGTCTGTCTGTCTGAGTCTCTCTCTGATCGGAAATTGAATATTCCCTTCCCTTACGCCTCGCAGTATGTCTACACGCCAGACTCCTTCATAATGTGTCCTTCATGCTCAGCTTATACAAGAAACTGAGATGTGGCTGGATGTCAGACTAGAGCAGGATGACACAGGCTCCTTCGTAGTGAGGCCCTTGGTCAATGTGTACGAGGGACTGAGATATGGGTGTGTGTCAGGCAAGAGCAGGGCGACACAGACTCCTACATAATGAGGTGCGACCGCTAGTGTTGTGCTGGCAAGACTAGATTGTAAAATTATCGGCCACCTTCAGGCCTTCTGGCTTCCTTTAATGTTGGTGGGGACTTCTTTTTTACATACTGTGTGTGTGTGTGTGTGTGTGTGTGTGTGTGTGTGTGTGTACCGTCATTAGTGAAGATTTAAAGAACACTATATAATCCCTCCAGCTAGAAGAACAGGGAGTGAAACAGAAACAACAGGAAGATTTTTAGCTCAAAAACAGAGGCAGTTGGGGAAGGTGAGCCGAAGAGTGCACAAAAGGGCAGCTGAGTATGTATGGTGGGGCTTGGTGTGATAGAATGTATGTAGGGAGACAGGAGTACAGGATAAGGTAGTGCAGCAGCATACGAATTATGAGAGTACGTGAGGCTAGCAGTTTGGTGGTAGACAGAAGGGTACTGCAGGGGCCAGGTAAAGGGACTACTGTTTGTCAAAGGTATTGCAGGGGCCAGGTAAAGGGACAACTGTTTGTCAAAGGTACTGCAGGGGCCAGGTAAAGGGACTACTGTTTGTCAAAGGTATTGCAGGGGCCAGGTAAAGGAACAACTGTTTGTCAAAGGTACTGCAGAGGCCAGGTAAAGGGACTACTGTTTGTCAAAGGTATTGCAGGGGCCAGGTAAAGGGCCTACTGTTTGTCAAAGGTACTACAGGGGCCAGGTAAAGGGAGTACTGTTTGTCAAAGGTACTGCAGGGGCCAGGTAAAGGGACTGCTGTGAAAGGTACTGTGGGGACCAGGTAAATAAAGTACTGTAAGGGCCAGGTAAAGGGAGTACTGTTTGTCAAAGGTACTGCAGGGGCCAGGTAAAGGGACTGCTGTGAAAGGTACTGTGGGGACCAGGTAAATCAAGTACTGTAAGGGCCAGGTAAAGGAAGTACTGTTTGTCAAAGGTACTGCAGGGGCCAGGTAAAGGGACTGCTGTGAAAGGTACTGTGGGGACCAGGTAAATAAAGTACTGTAAGGGCCAGGTAAAGGGAGTACTGTTTGTCAAAGGTACTGCAGGGGCCAGGTAAAGGAAGTACTGTTTGTCAAAGGTACTGCAGGGGCCAGGTATAAGGAATGTTGTAACAGGATGAACCATTGATCTCGATGTTTCTCACAGTAGCATCCTAGACATCTGCCGACGACCTGGTGGAACACTATGAAGATACAAACGAGGCAGCACCTACACCTCTTTTCAATGGCACTTCATATGTACTTATCTTAAAGGCTGCAGGAACCAGCTTTATCGCACCAGGCATACACTGGAGTAGAGAAGGATTCCAATGGCCAGGGGTCTTGTATAACAGAAGCACTTACTGTTCTAGCCCACCAGAGCTACACATATGCCTGAGTGTGCTGTGAGGGTGGGTCTGCTGTGGGGAGTAGGTCTGCTGTGGGGAGTAGGTCTGCTGTGGCCAGGGATCTCCTATAACGGTATCACTTACGTCTGATGGCGAAGGCGTAGCCTATGAATCACGTGGAGGAGCCCCAATGGTGTACATGAAAATTCTTTATGGCCACTCCTGCCTTTTGGTTCACACCGACAGTTGGGTTTTTCTATCTCTCGCACACACGCATCGCCACAACCACATTCACACACACACACACACACACACATACACACACACACACACACACACACACGCACACACACTTTCTCTCTCTCTCTCTCTCTCTCTCTCTCATACTAGTACACAGAACGGGCGAAACTTGGAGTGTGACATCCGAAGACTTTCAGGCAGCAAAATTTCTTATAGCGAATTTATAGCCGATCGAAAGTTAGGTTAGGTCACTTTGGGCAGGGTTTGGTCTGATTAGGTAATTTTTGGTTGGGTTGGGTTCAGTTCGACTAGATATAGACGGACTAGGTTAGATTGCTTTAGAATACGTCGGTTTTGATAGGTTTTGGATTGGGTTTTATTTGGTTGGGTTAGGCTGGGTTAGGTTCGGTTGGATTAGGTCATTTTAGGCTTGACTGGTTTGGGTTAGGTCAGGTATTGTTAGGTTAAGTTATACTGGGTGAGATTAGGTCGCTTTAGATAGGGTTAGGCAGCGTCAGAATAGGTTAGGTTAGGTATGGCAAGGTTAGGGGAGATTGTGAGGTTAAATACAATTAGACTGGGTTAGGTGAAGTTTAGCTAGATTAGGCTGGGTTGATTTAGGTTGGATTAAGTCATTCGAGGTTAGGCAGGGTTCAATTCGAGCAAATATTGATAGGTTAGGTGAGACTGGGCTAAATTAAATCGGTTATAACACTCTCCCCACACATATCCGTATGCCACCCATCACCCACCCTCCACACACACACACACACACACACGTAGGCACCCATTAACACAAGCATTTCTATAACACTCCCCCAACACATATCCGTATGCCACCCATCACCCACCCTCCACACACACACACACACACACACACACACACACACACACACACACACACACACACACACACAGAGCAGATTTGGCTTTTCCAAGAAAAGAAACCCCCAAAGACTGAAAATGGCGACAGCGAGAGGTGGCGGAGAAGCTCATCCCACTCTCTTCCCACTGGAATGTCTGTGATTGGTGGATGGTGGGGTGGGAGGTGCGTGAGTGAGGTTAGGAGTCCATTTGATGACCAGTACAGGTGTATCGTCTAATCTGGAAAGATATCTTCACCTGCCTGGTGCTACTCTCTCTCTCTCTCTCTCTCTCTCTCTCTCTCTCTCTTTCTCTCTCTCTCTATGTATGTATGTATGTACGTTTTTTGTAACATTTTGTTGTGATGTGTTTTCATTATATTTTATAATCTCTTTTTTCATGGTCTTGAAATACAAAGGAAAATACTGTATTTATCATGCTGTACTTATGCAGTCAGTATCCCATTATAAGGCTCATCAAGTCATCCGTAATTCATCGCCGTATTTAATAACCTTAAATGTACTGCACCAGCCTCTCCCCTTCAACTCATCTCTGTCTGTCTCTGTCTCTGTCTGTCTGTCTGTCTGTCTCTCTCTCTCTCTCTCTCTCTCTCTCTCGAGCGAAAAAAGGAAACATAAGAGGGGTATTGATAAAGGATTTGATGTAGAGATAAGTTTCATAATACATAAGGAAGAAGGAAGTTAAAATGAAAGGCAGCCAAGAGTGTGTGTGACCTGAGGAGGGAGGCTAATTCTCAAGGGACAATATATTCTGGTGTGTGTGTGTGTGTGTGTGTGTGTGTGTGTGTGTGTGTGTGTGTGTGTGCGCGCGCGCCCCTCTCTCACTATCATACTCCAGGACTTGTACACTTTGTTCCACGTCAATAAAGTCATCACCGGTATATGCAATCCCTCCACGTATATATATATATATATATATATATATATATATATACTATTTTGCTTACATTTTGTTGTGGTGTGTTTCGAGAGAGAGAGAGAGAGCAACATAGGGAAGAAAGGGTTAAGGAGTGGCAAGTATGGACAGGTGGATCTTGTGACCTGTGATTCCCTTCAGCCCTCCATGACAATCCCCAGGGACGTGAGCGCAGTGTGAGCCTCAGAGAATGTTTGCCTTTGTTTCCTCTGTATTTTGCATCTTGACTCTTCACCTCACCTTCCAGCTGCTTTGTCTGCTGGTCCGACGGAATGCATTGCTTTTGGCTTGAGATGTATATTGTATGGCCATTCTAATGTTTTATTCTAAAATATAAACTTAGCAGACCTGCGTTCAATCGATCAAAAAAAAAAAATCTTGACACAGGTGAACAATGTTTTCACAATGAGCGATGCTCCTGTTCGTGTTGGTTTAAGCCAGTTTATTCTCTCTCTCTCTCTCTCTCTCTCTCTCTCTCTCTCTCTCTCTCTCTCTCTATGTACTATATATATATATATATATATATATATATATATATATATATATATATATATATATATATATATATATATATGATGCATGTATATACTGTATGTATAAATGTCTGAATGCATGCATGTACGCCCTCCGGAGCGACGGGGTAGGGGTTGTGTTGTGTGTGTGTGTGTGTGTGTGTGTGTGTGTGTGACCCTATAGAAACCGTACTCTCCCTACATACCAGTCTCCTCCCAACAGTGTTTTTCCCTCCTCCTTACCGATTTATTCTCCAAACGACTCATTACTATCCCCTGGTTGGCTTCCTATGTCTTCATATCGTCATCGATTGCATGAGTAGAATATAGTAACGGAGCAGAAGCAAAAATAAATCGGTCAGGAAGAGGTGTTAGGAAGCTTCCTAACAGTAAAATACCCCCGCTAATACCAATACACCGGTCCTGTATGAGACAGCCCTAGCGTGGTACCTTATAGATGAAATTGATACAGTATTATAGATGTAACTTTTCCTTTTCAGTCTTTCCTATGAAATTTCCATATCAGTTATTCCATGCTACTTGGTGGTTTTTCTCACTTTTTCCTGCCAGTTTTAACTGGAGGGTTTGGAGGCGGGGTGAACCTTCTTGCTTTACTATCTTTACCCTTCAGCATGTAGAGTTAGATCTCGTAGTCATAGTCTATTCTGTAACAAACAGCCTCGAAAGGACGATAAGGTCTGTTGCTGTTTGCTTTCCTTTGTACTCCTTTGTGTATTCAGTATGGACGGTGGGTCTTAGTGCCAAAGTGGAGACATGTGGAGATGTATGATATGAAGGAGAGAGAGAGAGAGAGAGAGAGAGGGAGGAGGGGGGAGAGGCAAACACAATGCTAAAAGATAGAATGACAAGACAGAAATAATGAGAGAGAGAGAGAGAGAGAGAGGAGGGGGGGGAGGCAAACACAATGCTAAAAGATAGAATGACAAGACAGAAATAATGAGAGAGAGAGAGAGAGAGAGAGAGTTTTCTTTCTCGTCTTCCTCTCCAAAAAACGAGGCTATAAATGTGCAGAATCTCTCTCTCTCTCTCTCTCTCTCTCTCTCTCTCTGAGTTGTTGGTAGGAAGTTGTGCCGGAGATTAACATAAGAGAGGACAACTGCAGTAGGCCGGTTGGCCCATGCTAGGCAGCTCCTAGAAGAGTAACTGAACTACTAGAATGAGATAAGGATAGCAAAGAAGAAGGCTCTCCCCCGTCCTCCAAGACTCTCCAGCCGAAGCCGGCAGGAAAAAGTCAGAAAGAACACTCCGCAGTATAGAAAAACTGGCGTGGACTGTTTATAGGAAAGTGTGAAAGGAGAATAGAGACTATTATAGTGTAACCTGAGAAGGGAAAAGAATGAATTACTGGTTATGAGATTTTTTTCTATACCCACCCCTTATTTGTCATATGCTCATCTTGCCTATGCTTGAAACTCTCAATGGAAGAGGCAGCAACTACTTTACTAGGTAGCTTATTCCATTCATCTACTACTCAATTGCAAAACCAGTCTCTACCCTGTTCTTAACTAGCATTAGTAGGGCCACATTTGGACTGCGCAGTGCAGTTTTGGTGTCCTTGCTGTGGAGTGGATGTTGATTCGTTGGAAAATGTGCAGAGAGGAGTGACAGGAATGATGCATGACGTCCGGAACCTGTCATGTGGGGGCGGACTGAGGAGACTGGGTCTGCATTCGCTGGAGAGGCGTGGAGTGGGGGGGGACTTGATTGAGGTGTTTGAGTGGATGAAGGGTGTAAATAGGGGAGATGTCGGCAGGGTGCTTGAGGTGAGCATACAGGATGGAACTGGAAATGGTGGTTTCAAGCTAGACAGGTTCCGTTTCGGTGGGGAAATAGGTAGAGGTTGGTTTGCTAATGGAGTGGTGGACGAGTGGAGTAGGCTACCTAGTGGAGTGGTTGCTGCCTCTTCCATTGAGAGTTTCAAGCATAGGCTAGATAAGCATATGACTAATAAGGGGTGGATATAGAAAAAAGAAAATCTTATAACCAATACTAATTCATAATTTTTCCTTTTCAGGTTACACTATGATAGTCTCTATTCTCCTTTCACACTTTCCTGTAAAATGTCCACGCCAGTTTTTCTATACGGCGTGGTGTTCTTTCTGACTTTTTCCTGCAGGCTTCGGCTGGAGGGTTTGGAGGGCGGGGGGGAGCCTTCTTCTTTGCTATCCTTATCTCATTCTAGTAGTTCAGTTACTCTTCTAGGAGCTGCCTAGCATGGCCAACAGGCCTACTGCAGTTATCCTCTCTTCTTATGTTCTTATGTTCTTGTGTACACACAGACATGCATATAAATACGTGCATACATCCAGACGTACACACAGGTAAAAATCAGGTGGAAAATTGACTAGTAAATATTTTTCTATTCCATCTATCCATACATACATACATAAACATACAGACATAAACCAACTCGATCTCTGTCTGCATCTGCGGTTTCTCTAATGCATCAGTCCTTACATAACCATCCAGCCTTCCATCTCTTCACCATCCATCAGATCAGCCACACACACACACACACACACACACACACACACAAACTCGTCAATATCCTTCAGCACGCAATAAAACTCACATGTCGAGCAAACAGTTCAACCTCCTCCTTTGCGGTATTGAGAGAGAGAGAGAGAGAGAGAGAGAGAGAGAGAGAGAGAGAGAGAGAGAGAGAGAGATGCAATTTGGATTTTTTGGTATTAGATGAATTGTTCTTTCGTCTCTCTCTCTCTCTCTCTCTCTCTCTCTCTCTCTCTCTCTCTCTCTCTCAGTCAGTCCATATATCTATCTATCTATCTATCTGTGTATAACTATTTGTCTATTAATCTACCTTTCTTCATTGTTTCTCACTTCTTCCTTCTTCGTTTATACTCTGGCTATTTCTTAATTTTTTTTCCCTCCTCTCTTCCCTCCCCCTCTCCCTCCTCCATACCTCCCTCTCCCTCTCTTAATCCCTCTTGTTGTCTTAATCTCTCTCCTCCTCCTCCTTGGCCTCTCTCTCTCCTTCACTTTCTCCTTCCTTCCTTTCTCTTCATTCTTTTCTTTTCTTTTCGTCTCCCTCTTTCATCCATCCTTTCTTCCTTCGGTAATTTGGTTTGCTGTTCTCATTCGTCTCCATAATCTCTCTCTCTCTCTCTCTCTCTCTCTCTCTCATTATTCCATTCTCCATTTCTTTCTTTTTCTTCCTTTCACCTCCTCCCAAACCTCCCTTTCTCACCTACTCTTCTCTCTCACACCCTTCCATTTCACTATCCCTCCATTTTGCCTCCTTCCCTCCACTACCCCTCCTTCCCTCCACTTCCTCCTCCTCTCCTTCCCTCCCCCCACCCTCCTAATCCCTCCCCCACCTCCCTAATCCCTCCCCCACCCGGTCAGTACCCAGAAATGAAAGGAATGTTACACAGACATAAGAACATAAGAAGAGAGGATAACTGCAGTAGGCCGGTTGGCCCATGCTAGGCAGCTTCTAGAAGAGTAACTGAACTACTAGAATGAGATAAGGACAGCAAAGAAGAAGGCTCTCCCCCGCCCTCCAAACCCTCCAGCCGAAGCCGGCAGGAAAAAGTCAGAAAGAACACCACGCCATATAGAAAAACTGGCGTGGACATTTTACAGGAAAGTGTGAAAGGAGAATAGAGACTATCATAGTGTAACCTGAAAAGGAAAAATTATGAATTAGTATTGGTTATAAGATTTTTTTTTTTCTATATCCACCCCTTATTAGTCATATGCTTATCTAGCCTATGCTTGAAACTCTCAATGGAAGAGGCAGCAACTACTTTACTAGGTAGCTTATTCCATTCGTCTACTACTCTATTACCAAACCAATTTCTACCGATTTCCTTACTGAAACGGAATTTTTCTAGTTTGAAACCATTATTTCTAGTTCTATCCTGTGTGCTCACTTTAAGTACCTTGCTAATATCTCCCTTATTTATACCCTTCATCCACTTAAACACCTCAATTAAGTCTCCCCTTACTCTACACCTCTCTAGCGAATGCAAACTTAGTCTTTTCAGTCTGTCTTCATATGACAGGTTCCGGACGTCATGTATCATTTTTGTCATTCTTCTCTGTATATTTTTTAACGAATTAATATCCATTCTATAGTAAGGACACCAAAATTGAACTGCGTAGTCTAAATGTGGCCTTACTAATGCTAGATAAATTTTCAGTATTACTTTAGATGATCTATGTGGCCTTACTAATGCTAGATAAATTTTCAGTATTACTTTAGATGATCTATGTGACCTTACTAATGCTAGATAAAGTTTCAGTATTACTTTAGATGATCTATGTGGCCTTACTAATGCTAGATAAAGTTTCAGTATTACTTTAGATGATCAATTTCATTATTACTTTAGATGATCTATTTCATTATTACTTTAGACCCGACCACCACCACCCCCACTGTCCTAATCCCGGAGTTTAAACGTAGATAAGACCTCATTTGACCTTTGTTCTGCCTGAGACGCTGAAGGGGACGCTGTAGGAGGGCAAGATTTATAGGGGGGGTGAAGCGAAAATGACCCTAGGGAAGACAAATTACTTGGAGGTGAAAAGACTGAAGGTGTTGAGATTGTAAAGTTTTGAGAGAGAGAGAGAGAGAGAGAGAGAGAGAGAGAGAGAGAGAGAGAGAGAGAAGGTCATTGGTGTGGACGTGAAAACAAACAATGAGTGTGAAGTGGTGGACCTTATCTGGGGCCTCATCTGTGTGTGTGTTTGTGTGTGTGTGTGTGTGTGTGTGTGTGTGTGAGAGAGAGAGAGAGAGAGAGAGAGAGAGAGGAAGCAAAAGACTTTAACCTGCTGACGAAGCCACAGGTGAACGTGGGTTATCAGGAAGTGAGAGAGAGAGAGAGAGAGTTACATAGAGTTACATAGATACACAGACCACACAGACCTTACGGTCCCTACGAGGTGGTCCGGCCTTAATCCTAATATAGTGCATAGGAGCAGGAGAAAAGGATAGCACAGCAGAAGGCTCTCTCCCCCACCCTCCAGACCCTCCGGCATTTGCCGTACAGGAAACAAGAGAGGAAGTAATACCTTGCAGGAATGAAAAACCTGAAGGAATTTTATAGGATCGGCAGAAAGTAGAATAATATGGAAAAGGAAAATTTAGGCATACAGCCACATACTTACTCTATACATGCATTTTTTTTTTTTTTTTTTTTTTAACAAAAGATGAACAGAATGCTTATCTATTATATATATTCTAAAATACTGTCTGTGTCTAATAGACACCTGAATGCAGACGCGAATATGCAAATTGCTCCATCCTAACTAAACGATACCAATTGCGTCGAGATACATGTCCAGTCTCTTTTTAAACATATTTATGGTACCACTCTCAATCACATTCCCAGGGAGTTTATTCCATTCGCTTACAACAGAGTAAGTGAAGAAGTTTTTGGTTGTATCAAGATTAGCCCTTCTTGCTTGCAACTTCATACCATTTCCTCGAGTTACAGTCTCGGTAATTACTGTGAATAGCTTGCTTGAATCAGTATTACTAAAGCCTTTTAGAATCTTAAAACATTCAATCAGTTGTCCCCTGAGTCTCCGTTTTCTAAGAGAGAATAGGTTTAATTCTCTGAGTCTCTCGAGGTATGGTTTATTCCTCAGGGACGGGATTAACTTGGTAGCCCTACGCTGGACCGCTTCCAGTATTTCTACATCTTTAATTAGGTGAGGCGCCCAAAACTGCACTGCAAACTCCAAGTGTGGCCTGACTATGCTTTTGTATAGGGGGATTACAATATCTTTGCTTTTATATGTAAAATGTCTTTTGATGAAGCCTAGGGCCCTGTTGGCTTTATTGGCGGCAGAGATACATTGATTTGAACATTTCAGATCGTCTGAAATTATTACGCCTAGATCTTTAACTAGTGAGGACTTGCTAATGATTTGGCCCTTCATTTCGTAATCATACCTTTTGTTTTTCTTCCCACATTGCAGTACCTGACACTTGCTTACATTGAAGGGCATTTGCCATTTTTCTGACCAGCTGATAATTTTATTAAGGTCATTTTGAAGGCTAATTCTGTCTTCTTCAGTTAATATAATGTTGCCGATTTTTGTGTCGTCTGCAAATTTAGAAATGAAATTGTTTAGGCCAACATCGATATCGTTAATATACATAATAAATAGGACTGGTCCCAACACCGATCCCTGAGGAACACCACTGGTCACTGGAGCCCAGTCTGACTCTACTCCATTTATAACGACTCGTTGCTTTCTCTCACTCAACCAGCAACGTATCCACCTATGAATATTTCCGTCAATTCCAAGTGATCTTACTTTTGTCATTAGTTTATCATGCGGCACTTTGTCAAAGGCTTTCTGGAAGTCTAAGTAGATTATATCAAGTGACCTGGTACAATCATTCATTTTCAAAAGTGAATCGTAAAACTCAATTAAATTTGTCACGCATGATCTCCGCGTTCTAAAGCCATGCTGGCTGTTCCTAATTACGTTATTAGTTTCTAGGAACTCAACTATCCTATCTCTAATTAATGATTCGAGGATCTTTCCCAAGACAGAGGTTAGGCTAATTGGTCTATAATTACCTGGTTGATCTCTACTGCCCTTTTTATATATAGGGGTCACGTTAGCCAGTCTCCTGTCTGCTGGAACCTTTCCTTGTTGTAGGGACTTGTTAAAAATAGTTGTTAGAGGACTGCATATTACATCCATCACATTTTTTAGTATTTTAGGGTAGAAATTGTCTGGGCCGGGAGTCTTATTACTGTTCATTTTATTAAGTTTATCTCTCACTTCATTACTGTTAATATGCATATCACTTAGTGCGTTTTGGATTGAGATTTGATGCTCTTCGATGGTGTCACTGGCGTCTACTGTGAAAACTGAACTGAAAAACTTATTTAAAGTAGAGGCAATTTCCTGATCGTCCGAGATAAGAGCACCCTCGTCGCTGATAAGTGGACCAACGCCCGCCTTGAATCTCTTATTGCCGTTAATGGAGAGAGAGAGAGACAGACAGACAGACAGACAGACAGAGAATTAAGCAGTAAAATCTAAACAAATACTTTAATAATAATAATAACAATAATAATAATAATGCGTTTAAGTCTTTCAGCTAGATTTGTAAATGTATGTAGCGCTTTATGTATTTATGTAGCGGGTTTGTTTCTCCATAAATCCCATTACTGTAAATTAACGTTGATATTGTTGTAGTAATATTATTTTGGCAACTCACAAGGGAATATTATTATTGCTTAGGATATTCGCACATATTTGTAGACGCACACGTATACACACAAAGGCGTACACACAGGCATATTGTAATAGTGTACATATGATGAATTACACATACATTTTCTTCACACACACACACACACACACACACACACACAGGTAAAACAGGTGAGGTAGGCAAGGTACACGTGGGTTATCAGGTAAATCTCAGGGGAGGTCTTCCTCACCTGGGGTGTTGGGTGGGGGTAGTTGAGGAGGAAGGAGGGATAAGAACATAAGAACATAAGAAGAGAGGATAACTGCAGTAGGCCGGTTGGCCCATGCTAGGCAGCTCCTAGAAGAGTAACTGAACTACTAGAATGAGATAAGAACAGCAAAGAAGAAGGCTCTCCCCCGCCCTCCAAACCCTCCAGCCGAAGCCGGCAGGAAAAAGTCAGAAAGAACACCACGCCGTATAGAAAAACTGGCGTGGACATTTTACAGGAAAGTGTGAAAGGAGAATAGAGACTATCACAGTGTAACCTGAAAAGGGAAAATTATGAATTAGTATTGGTTATAAGATTTTCTTTTTTCTATATCCACCCCTTATTAGTCATATGCTTATCTAGCCAATGCATGAAACTCTCAATGGAAGAGGCAGCAACTACTTTACTAGGTAGCTTATTCCATTCGTCTACTACTCTATTACCAAACCAATTTCTACCTATTTCCTTACTGAAACGGAATTTTTCTAGTTTGAAACCATTATTTCTAGTTCTATCCTGTATGCTCACTTTAAGTACCTTGCTGATATCTCCCTTATTTATACCCTTCATCCATTTAAACACCTCAATTAAGTCTCCCCTTACTCTACGCCTCTCTAGCGAATGCAGACTTAGTCTTTTCAGTCTGTCTTCATATGACAGGTTCCGGACGTCATGTATCATTTTTGTCATTCTTCTCTGTACATTTTCTAACGAATTAATATCCATTCTATAGTAAGGACACCAAAATTGTACTGCGTAGTCTAAATGTGGCCTTACTAATGCTAGATAGTTTCATTATTACTTTAGATGATCTATGTGGCCTTACTAATGCTAGATAAAGTTTCATTATTACTTTAGATGATCAATTTCATTATTACTTTAGATGATCTATTTCATTATTACTTTAGACCCGACCACCACCACCCCCACTGTCTTAAACGTAGATAAGACCTCATTTGACCTTTATTACGCCTCCCCTGACCTTTGTTCCGCCTGAGACGCTGAAGGGGACGCTGTAGGAGGGCAAGATTTATAGGGGGGGTGAAGCGAAAATGACCCTAGGGAAGACAAATTACTTGGAGGTGAAAAGACTGAAGGTGTTGAGATTGTAAAGTTTTGAGAGAGAGAGAGAGAGAGAGAGAGAGAGAGAGAGAGAGAAAAAAAACATGACCAATTCAGAGAAACAGATAAAAGAAATACTTGGTTAACAGAGAGAGAGAGAGAGAGAGAGAGAGAGAGAGAGAGGGAGGGAGGGAGGGAGAGAGAGAGAAGGTCATTGGTGTGGACGTGAAAGCAAACAATGAGTGTGAAGTGGTGGACCTTATCTGGGGCCTCATCTGTGTGTGTGTGTGTGTGTGTGTGTGTGAGAGAGAGAGAGAGAGAGAGAGAGAGAGAGAGAGGAAGCAAAAGACTTTAACCTGCTGACGAAGCCACAGGTGAACGTGGGTTATCAGGAAGTGAGAGAGACAGACAGTGAGAGAGACAGACAGACAGACAGACAGACAGAGAATTAAGCAGTAAAATCTAAACAAATACTTTAATAATAATAATAACAATAATAATAATAGTGCGTTTAAGTCTTTCAATTAGATTTGGAAATGTATGTAGCGCTTTATGTATTTATGTAGCGGGTTTGTTTCTCCATAAATCCCATTACTGTAAATTAACGTTGATATTGTTGTAGTAATATTATTTTGGCAACTCACAAGGGAATATTATTATTGCTTAGGATATTCGCACATATTTGTAGACGCACACGTATACACACAAAGGCGTACACACAGGCATATTGTAATAGTGTACATATGATGAATTACACATACATTTTCTTCACACACACACACACACACACACACACACAGGTAAAACAGGTGAGGTAGGCAAGGTACACGTGGGTTATCAGGTAATCTCAGGGGCGGCCTTCCTCCCCTGGGGTGTTGGGTGGGGGGAGGCCCTGGGGGTGTTTGGAAGGGGGTAGTTGAGAAGGAAGGAGGGATAGAGAGGGAGGGGGGGGGAGAGAGGTGAAGTGGAGGGAGTGGAAGACAAAATGGGAGGTAGAGGTGGGGAGGAAGCTAGGGAAGGGAAGTGGGGAGAGATTGTGGGGGAGAGAGAGAAGGAGAAAATGTTATAGAACTATAGATAGATATATAGACAGATAGGTAGACATGGATAGGTAGATGGATAGATAGATAGATAGGTTTTAAAATAGCTAGATAGATAAATACTGTACAGTTTTCAAAATCTGACACTCTGAAATTACCCACAAAATTTGTACAAGTGGCACCATTGGATTGTCAAGGCCAACGTCAGTCGTCATCGCCGCGCGAGGGCAGCACATACAAGGTTGACTCCACGCTGCTTGCCTGTCACCATCACGCGAGGCTGATGCAGTGACATGGTGATTTTCAACACTTTGCGCAACTTGATGCCCAGTGTGTACGGGTCTTAACATGGAGGCAACGCAAGAATAAGACAGAGAGAGAGAAAAAAACGAAAAGACAATGATCAGTATAAAGATTCGTCGAAGTTACATAAGGCTCCCCTTTATTTTATGGGAGTTTTCCTTGTTGCAAGCCCCGCCCCCAATGCGGCGCCCATCAGTCTGCCTCTACCTGTAAAACCCCCATGCTAGCAGCCCAGAGTCAGTGAGCCTCAGTGTCGCTCTTGCTGGGGTGGGGTGTAATCTCCGACGGTTAGCCTATGGCGCCAAACCGTCTACAACCATACCATACCAGGCTCATTCCAAATGAGAAATATGTTTCGCTGAGGGTGGGGGATGGAGAGAGGATTATTGAAAGGAGCATGTGTAGTTAAAAGGAAAGACAGACTGACAAACGAGGAAGTGCAGGAGCGTTGTGGTGTTAATGTGAACGTGATAGAAAGCGTTAGGAGAAAATACACTGAGGTGGTTTGGCCATGTGGAGAGGATGGAGAGCGAGAGACAAGCGAGGAGAGTGTATGTGAGTGAGGTGGAGGGGGGGAGGAGAGGGAGGGGAGGCCTAAGATGAGATGGAAGGATGGGATGGAGGTATGTGAGAGAGAGGGGGGTGAGCCAGTGGCGTATCCAGGAAATTTGCCAGGGGGGGCAAACACTTGGAATATTTCCCCATAATATGTCACCACAAATTTTCCTAGATTTGATGTTTTATGTCATCAGAAATAAATTGACATCATTACTGTCGCATTTGTTCCAATGTCTTAAAGAAAAACTATCTTTTCCCCACATATTCACAGCTTTCTTGAAGTTACTTTAAGTTAATAGCTAATAATCCTTTCAGAGGACAAGTATGTAAAAACACTCAGTGCATAATGTTACCAGAGGTCTACTATTTCATTAGAGAGAAAATGGAAACACCAGCAATAAATTAGAAGGCACTGGAGTTGCCCTAGCAAAGACATCTCCATGTCACTAGTATCCTTGGTCATCAGGGTACTCTCGTAGATGGTAGTATTATCGATACCTGCATGCTAACTTCCCTCCGTTCTACCTCAAAATATTTATTTTTTCCTCGGTACCACAAATTTCTTGAGCACTTTTACTACTGAAAAAATGACTGTCAACGCTATACTCTTGGTGCATCATTTACCTGCTGTCTCTATCTCTCTGTGCATATAAGGAATTACAGCTATTTTGCGTAATAACCTATGAAATTATAATGAATTATACCACACATCGGCACAGCAAGTACAGTCATGGACAGATGAGGCGAGGCAAATGTCAAATTTTCTCATTTCCCCCAGCCTGTCCTTCAGTCTTCGTTCACGACTCCTTTCCCCCACCCTCCCACCTCCCATCCAGTTAATCCCATCCCTCCCTCATCCCTGAGTCACTCAGTACTCTCTCTCTCTCAAAGGTTCTGTAAGGTGAATAATAACGTCAATGCAAAGTATACGTTTACTGATATAATTATTATAAAATAAATAAAGCATGTTAGTATAAAATAAATAAAGCATTTTAACACATTTAAAGATAACTGCAATTCGCGGGTGGACAAATGTAGCCAGCTTTTAAGCGGCGTCAGCATACACTCTGCCTCTCAACATTTGCTTTTCTCCTTTCTTCTCTCCCTTCCTCATCTACTCGGTCTGTCTCTCTATCTGTCTCAGTATCTGATTTCCTCCTTTCTTCTGTCCCTGTTACTTTCTCTTAACACCTTCCCTCATGTCTATATGCCTCTCTCTCTCTCTCTCTCTCTCTCTCTCTCTCTCTCTCTCTCTCTCTCAGGTTCTGTAGGGTGAATGATAATGTCAGTGCAAAGTATGATTTTATTGATATAATTATTATAAAATAAATAAAACATGTTATTATAAAATAAACAAAGCATTATAACACATTTAAAGATAACTACAGTTCGCGGTTAGACAAATGTAGCCAGCTTTTAAGCTCGCGTCTGCATACACTCTGCCTCTCAACATTTGCCTTCCTCTCTCTCTCTCTCTCTCTCTCTCTCTCTCTCTCTCTCTCTCTCGATCAGTATCGTGAAAATTAAAAAAGGTTGACAAAGCACGGTTGATTTTCCACCTCTAGAGACGTCACCTTGTGGAACTGTCATTTTCCCAGGGCCACACGCACACACACACACACACACACACACACACACACACACACACACACACACACACACACACACACACAACTATCCGTCTACTTGTCTATTTCTACCTATATCTATCTGGCTGTTTTTCTGTAGATCGATTTATTTATCTATTTATATCTGTCTATCTATCTGTTTATATCTATCTATCTGTCCATCTATCTATATATATATATTCTGTATATGAGAGAGGCAAATAGACATAGAGAGAGAGAGAGAGAGAGAGAGAGAGAGAGAGAGAGAGAAAGAAGGGGAGGGGTGGATGTAGGGAGTGAGGACAGGTGAGGTGAGGAATGGCTCCTAATCCCCAAGGAATAACCTACTCAGGTCATTTTGACTAGGGCACACACACACACACACACACACACACACACACACACACATATATATATATATATATATATATATATATATATATATACCCAGGCTGCTTCCCCCAAGGAAAGTGGGGTAGCCGAGACAGGTCGACACTTACTCATCCACTCTAACACGGTCATTCGCATCTTAGCCCCAAGGGGGAGAAGGGACAATTCCTCACCGCACCACACCGCACGAGGGACAATTGCGCCGTGCAATCAGTGACATCCACAGCAAGGCCCTACAGCAGAGCTGGTTTACACCTGCCACATCATAATAGACCCATCCCTTTACCCGCATCTGCCTAATCAGCTGATCAGACAAATGTAGGAGAATATCCCCCCAAGGCTGCGTCATCATTTATTCATTCACAATTTCTCTCCATTCATTTCTATCACGCACAGCCACTCTTCCTTGCTCAACAAACATCCCTCTCACATCCAATGCTCTCTTCATATATATATATATATATATATATATATATATATATATATATATATATATATATATATATACATATATATATGTACGTAAATCGATCGACAGAAAAACACAGGCAGACAGATAGGTAGGAATAGATAAGCAGACGGATAAATAATAATCATGTCAGGTCTGTGCCAAACCGCCTGCAAGAAGTGATTGGAAAATGGAAATAAAGGAGGTTGGATTCGATACTGACTGAGAGAGAGAGAGAGAGAGAGAGAGAGAGAGAGAGGCATATAGACATGAGGGAAGGTGTTAAGAGAAAGTAACAGGGACAGAAGAAAGGAGGAAATCAGATACTGAGACAGATAGACAGACAGACCGAGTAGATGAGGAAGGGAGAGAAGAAAGGAGAAAAGCAAATGTTGAGAGGCAGAGTGTATGCTGACGCCGCTTAAAAGCTGGCTACATTTGTCCACCCGCGAATTGCAGTTATCTTTAAATGTGTTAAAATGCTTTATTTATTTTATACTAACATGCTTTATTTATTTTATAATAATTATATCAGTAAACGTATACTTTGCATTGACGTTATTATTCACCTTACAGAACCTTTGAGAGAGAGAGAGAGAGAGAGAGAGAGAGAGAGAGAGAGAGAGAGAGAGAGAGAGACGGGGGGGGGGATGACGGGATGTATGGAGGGAGGGAGAGAGGGCGGGTGAGGTGAGGAGTGGTCACTTGTCCATTGAGGCAAGGAAGGGGGTGGGGGGTACGATTCATATGGACGAAGATTTAATGGAAAAATCGAATAGGAAAGAGAATTTCTCAGCCCAGCCCTTGAGTGTCCAGATTTCTCTGTCCATGACTGTACTGATGACCTCCGTATCCATATCTATTTCTTCCTCGTTGTCACCCAAGGGGGCCTCCCTTCCCTCGTTCATGGCCATGGCACTAGCCATTTCAGGGGACGTTGGTTTTGTAGTGTATCCGATCAGTTTCGACTCAGTTGTTAAATTACTGTGTGATGAAGCGCTCTGGGAAGCACGTCTGCCTGCCGCGGAGGTCAAGAACAGAATGGGGAAGGGAGAGGAAGAGGGAGATTAGAGGGGTAGAGGGAGAGGGAGGAAAGGAGATGTTGGGCCTACTGTCTTCCTTCTCTAACGATTTTTCTTCCTATTGTTGTAAACCCGTAATAAAAACAGCGGAATTTGTCGACCGTGTACCATTTTCGTGCCGACATAACCATGAACACTGATCTTCATCCCGCATAACATTCGATGAAATTTCCGACATGAACGAGTTAGAAATATATGTTGGTTGAGATGTGTCGATTCAGATCTTACGGGATTGAATGAGGTGGGTGACTTGTGAGGGAAGCCAGTTTTACACCAAGATATTATTAATTGTACCTCCATAACGGTTGAGATTTGGACTCATGTTGATGTAGCCTTTTTTAACGTAAAGTTAGTCGAAGAATAACCTCATGAAATTTGGTCCACTTTTCGTGGGACACCCTGTGTATTACACTTTCCTTCATATTCATTTGTGTAGTAGTATACACTGCACCCCTCCTGACACTCACCTGGCGGTATATTGTATGTTGTGGGCACGGCTTAGTCTGCTGGTGTGAGCAGCACACGCATTTTGGTTGCTTCATAATATTAGTATTCAATACTGCAATTACGGTGCGTAAAACAGACGCCATTAAGCATGAAATGGATATCGTTATGGGAAGTATAAAATGATGCAGGGCAGACTGATCCGTCCCAGCAACACAGGAGAACAGTGTGGGTGTTGGCAGTGGGTGGGCAATCTAGGAACCATCCTGTATATATACTGTAGCAACAAAGGTGATGCCTTGGCTTAACAGAACAACACGACCTAAGGCGGTGGTCAGGAAGAGGTCGGGGAAGGGATGTTTTATTTGGCCAGGGTTGTATTTGTTTTGTTTTTGGTGTCCAGGTGCAAGTATAGTCATTTTTAAGTGGAGCAAAAGAGCAGTTTATTTGTCTGTAAATTGCATTAGTTTTACTCTGCTCCCATTGTACCATTTTACTTTGCGGACCGGTAGCTTTACTGTCCTCTCGTCACCCCTACCCCATTCTTTTCCTTCCTCTTCCTACCCTACCCACCCCGTCTCTCCTCCCCCATTTCCCCTCCCTTCCTTCTCTTCTCTTTCATTCTTTTTCCCATTTTCCTATCCTCTTATCCCTTGCTTCTCCCTTCCCTTCATTTCATTTTCCCTTTCCCTTCTTTTTCTTCTGTGTTCGTCTCTTCCTCTCGTTTTTCACACTCATAATGTTCTCCTCATCTTTCCCTTTCTTCTTCCTTCTCTCTCCCTTGTCACCCTCCCTCTCTTTTCTCTTCCCTCTCATATCTTGTACTCTATCCCTTCCCATTTCTTCCTACCTTCCCTCACTTTCTCTGTCCCAAATATCCACCCTCCCTCTCTTCCCTCCTTTACCTCCCCCTCATTCTCTCCCTTTCTTTCCAAACACTTTCCTTCCTTTACCCCTTTTCTTCCCTTCATCTTACTGCCATCTTTCTTTCCTTTCCTTCGTCCCTCTTCTTTCCTTCACACTTCTTTTCTCTTTCTCACCCATTGCTTCCTTCCTTCCTCCTTCCTCCCTCATCTCTTTGTCACCATTTGCTCCCTTTCCTCCCTTCTTTTTCTCTTTCTCACTACTTGATCACATCTCTTCCTCCTTTCGTCTTCCTTTCAACTGAAGGCCTCGATAATAAGGTTGAGGGAAACATGTCGTACATTGCTCCGGCAGCGAATTTTAAAATATGGCAAAATTTGTGCATGAAAGCATTTCTTTATATATTTACCATGTTATAGTCCTACACCAATTATATGGGGTGTTTATTGAATAGTAAATTGTATGCAGAAGTTGATTCCATGGAGATGATGGCTCCTGTTTTACTTTTTTAATATCACTTACACATCAATAGCATGATTGTCAAAGGCATTTGAAAAATTTTGTGATTCGAGGAAACTACATGAAAGTGCATAGAAAAATTTATCTTTGAAACCCGGAAAACGTTTTTCTGGGAGAAGGTCACAGAATCCCACCAGATGGCAGGACCAGTCAGTACACTGGCCCATTACCGTGGAAGTCTCTATAACCATCTTTTTCTTTATTTTCAGTTGCCATGGAAACATCCCCCTTCCTGCATACCCTTCATCTCACATTTTACTTATTTACTGGTTTATTTTTTAACACTTCTTTGTTATAGTTTTTAGTCGTCATGGAAACCGCCCTCCCCATTCTCTCACGTCTGTTTTTATTTATTTTTGGCAATTTTTGGGTAGAGAAGAGGGCTTATATTATTTCGCTGTGTTTTTGGTTTCCTTAGCAACCCCCTGCCTCGTCACCCAAACCCCATTCACCCGACCCTACCTGCCGGTGTCGTACATGTAATTTTCTAAGCGTGATGATGATTTAGTCTGGGATTTTTAGCTGGATGTTACGGGATATTTAGCTGGATATTATGGGATTTTTAACTGGATATTTTGTGGCTGCGAATAGTTAATGTGTGGTTGGGTCAGGGATGCTTATACACATCATTATGCCACGTGTATACATGTCAGCTTTGCTTATACACTTCATTATGCCACGTGTATACATGTCAGCTTTGCTTATACACCTCATTATGCCACGTGTATACATGTCAGCTTTGCTTATACACTTCATTAGGCAACGTGTATACATGTCAACTTTGCTTATACACTTCATTATGCCACGTGTATACATGTCAGCTTTAACAGTATGTATATTTCTAGCATAGTTATCAGGAAAACACGTTTCATTGGTATTTAATAATTACGCCAGAAATTGCATTAGCATTCCTTTACTTTAACTTGGCCTAGGTTTTCGTCCTTTTTGCAGCTTATTTCACGTAGCTCAGTGATAGGAAAAGACAATGCTATGGCTCAGTATCCATTCCATAGCACTTCTTCATGACAAGCATCATATTGCAATGTTAATCTACTGTTACAAATCAGCAACCACGATGGGGATGTGATAATTTTAGGCCAGGTTAGAGTAAAAAGGGTATAGTATTAATTGTTAATGAGTACGATAAAGATGATGTAATAACTTGCGGGTACTCTGACCGACCACGTGCTGAACTGGTCCTTTAAACCTACACAGTTACTGCCCCTCCCACACAGTTACTCCCCCTCCCACACAGTTACTCCCCTTCCCACACAGTTACTGCCCCTCCCACACAGTTATTTCCCTTCCCACACAGTTACTCCCCCTCCCACACAGTTACTGCCCCTCCCACACAGTTATTTCCCTTCCCACACAGTTATTTCCCTTCCCACACAGTTACTCCCTCTCCCACACAGTTACTCCCTCTCCCACACAGTTACTCCCCCTTGCACACAGGTAGTCCCCCTTCCACACAGGTAGTCCCCCTCCCACACAGTTACTTCCCCTCCCACACAGGTAGTCCCCCTCCCACACAGTTACACCCCCTCCCACACAGTTACTCCCCCTTCCACACAGTTACTCCCCCTCCCACGCAGTTACTCCCCGTCCCACATAGTTACTCCCCCTCCCACACAGTTACTCCCCCTCCCACCCAGTTACTCCCCCTCCCACACAGTTACTCCCCCTCCCACACAGTTACTCCCCCTCCCACATAGTTACTCCCCCTCCCACACAGTTACTCCCCCTCCCACACAGTTACTCCCCCTCCCACACAGTTACTCCCCCTCCCACACAGTTACTCCCCCTCCCACACAGTTACTCCCCCTCCCACACAGTTACTGCCCCTCCCACACAGTTACTCCCCTTCCACACAGTTACTGCCCCTCCCACACAGTTACTCCCCTCCCACACAGTTACTCCCCACCCACACAGTTACTGCCCCTCCCACACAGTTACTCCCCTCCCACACAGTTACTCCCCCTCCCACACAGTTACTCCCCCTCCCACACAGTTACTCACCCTCCCACACAGTTACTCCCCTCCCACACAGTTACTCCCCCTCCCACACAATTACTGCCCCTCCCACACAGTTACGGCCCCTCCCACACAGTTACTCCCCTCCCACACAGTTACTCCCCTCCCACACTGTTACTCACCCTCCCACACAGTTACTCCCGCTCCCACACAGTTACTCACCCTCCCACACAGTTACTCCCCCTCCCACACAGTTACTTCCCCTCCCACACAGTTACTGCCCCTCCCACACAGTTACTGCCCCTCCCACACAGTTACTGCCCCTCCCACACAGTTACTCCCCCTCCCACACAGTTACTGCCCCTGCCACACAGTTACTCCCCCTCCCACACAGTTACTGCCCCTCCCACACAGTTACTGCCCCTCCCACACAGTTACTGCCCCTCCCACACAGTTACTGCCCCTCCCACACAGTTACTGCCCCTCCCACACAGTTACTGCCCCTCCCCACACAGTTACTGCCCCTCCCACACAGTTACTCCCCTCCCACACAGTTACTGCCCCTCCCACACAGTTACTGCCCCTCCCACACAGTTACTCCCCCTCCCACACAGTTACTGCCCCTCCCACACAGTTACTGCCCCTCCCACACAGTTACTGCCCCTCCCACACAGTTACTCTCCCTCCCACACAGTTACTGCCCCTCCCACACAGTTACTGCCCCTCCCACACAGTTACTGCCCCTCCCACACAGTTACTGCCCCTCCCACACAGTTACTGCCCCTCCCACACAGTTACTGCCCCTCCCACACAGTTACTGCCCCTCCCACACAGTTACTGCCCCTCCCACACAGTTACTGCCCCTCCCACACAGTTACTTTTACTACTTCCCTTTCTTCTTCCACATCACCTTCTCCTCCTTCCTCTCTATCTCTCAATTTTCCTTCTCCACCATCTCCCCATCCTCCTTCTCCTCCTCCTTTGTTCTCTCTCTCTCTCTCTCTCTCTCTCTCTCTCTCTCTCTCTCGTAAACCACCCAGCGTGTAAGTGCCGGCGTAAGTACACGTTGAAGGGCTCATTCCTACTTACGGTAATGGGAGTTGCGTTCAGGAGTGGCTGTGTAAGTAGGATGTCATGTAAGTCATATTCCGTGTAAGTGTGTACGTGTGCGGCATGGCGGGAGGAAATGAAGGAGGACGGAAGGAAAAATTATTGGAAGGAAGGAAGGAAGAAGAAAGAATGAAAGGGAGGGAGAAAGGAAGATGGGAAGAAAGGGAAGAAGGAAAGGAGGACGGAGGGAAGGAAGGAGGGTGGGTGGGTGGGCGGGGTGGTAGTATAGAAAGAAGGGAGGGTGGGTGGGTGGGCGGGGTGGTAGTATAGAAAGAAGGGAGGGTGGGTGGGTGGGCGGGGTGGTAGTATAGAAAGAAGGGAGGGAAAATTACAGAAGAGGGAAGGAAAATACGAATTGAAGAAGAAGAGGGGCAAGAGAGTGTATGAAGGAACTAGAGGAAGAAAATAGAAGTAATTGAAAAGAAAATTTAAAAATAAGTAAAAAGGAGGAAGAAGAGAAGAAAGAGGAGGAAGAAGAAAAAATGAGGGAAGAATATAAAAAAATTAAGAAAAAAAGGAGAGGAAGAGAGAAAGTGAAGGAAGAGGCGCTAATATTTTGGCAGCTTCCTCGTGCATACCTCTCCTATTAATCTTCCTTCTCTCTTGCTAATCCTCTTACCTCCACTTCCTCCACCTCTCTCCTCCTTCCTTCCACCTCTTCCCCTCCCCTCCCGTCCCCACTTAATTCTCCTCCTCCACACTTTCTCCCTTCCTCTCTCTCCCTCCTTACCCATCCCGCTCATCCCCTATCCCTTCCTTTTTCCCCTCTCCAGCCTCCACTCCCTCCACACTTTACTATTATTATTATTATTATTGTTTTATCAGTAGTAGTAGGAGTAGTATCCCTCCTCCTCCTCCTCCTTCTCCTCCCCAGGGTGTGCTCAGTGTGAGGTCATTAGCCCAGCAGTAGCGTCTGTGCCTGATGTACAATTTGCCTTGGCATCTCAGCCTGTTTTCCTTCACACACTCCTGTCTTCCTTGTCTTGTACAGCCGCTCTTCTGTCTTCCTACCATCCTCCTCTTGTCTCTTTGTGTGGCCTTCTCTTCTTCCATTCTTTTTTCCTTGTCTCTTACAGTCCTACATGTTTTCCTTATATCCTACATCCTGTCCTGTTTTCCTGCAATCCTTCTTTCCTCCTGTTTTCTTGACCTTCTAGCCTCCTTCACCCTCATTCTTCTCCCTCTAAAACCCCAGGTATTATCCTGCTGTCTTCCCTTTTTTCTACACTCCCTTCTCCTTCCAGTCCTTGTACACTTTCCCCTCACCACTACATCCTTACCTCCATTCCTTGACACACTCCTCCTGCCAGTCATCTTTGCTCCTGTTTTCCTACCCTTCCTCCTCTTCTCCTTGAGTCTCTCCCTCATTTGCTTCTCGGTTCCTCTGCCCTTATCCTTTTCTTCTCCCTGGTCTCCACCCTTCCTCCGTACTGTCTTCCTTTTCTTCATCCATCATCCCTGTCTCTTGCTTTCTCCTTTCTTTCTTCTTCCTGTCTTAGCATCTTACTCTTTTCTTACCTTCCAGATCTCCAACACCCTCCATCTCCTATCCTCCTGCTTTCCTATACCTTCCTCCTCCTCCTCCAATATTTACTGTCAGTCCACAGCTGTATGTTTCGGTGTTACATAAATATTCAGAATATAGTATAGGGTATGGGCAGAGGAATACGTGAAAGACTCCTGACTTGTGGTAAAGGGGATTGTAAGCAAAGAGGATCAGAAAAACCTCAGCCGATCCGACATAAAGGCTATTGGACACCACGCCAGATATAGATTCCAATGCTGTGTGGGTGAGAAGCCTTAGTTCACTGTCGTCTATAGTTTATTCCCACGACCAACATGTATTATTCAGTTTAGGAGAGACTTTCCCAACTCGATGACTTAAATTTGGCCTTCCTGGACTCATTAACTCTGGTATGTTATTGCAACTAACGCTACACAATTTTATCATCGTAGAGGCCATCACCGGAGCCTGAGAGCTACGTCGAGGCTAATAAAACCGTCTAACTTTTGCAGTGAAAAATGTAATCCCACATCCCGATTATATTACAGTAAACTGGAAGCTTATTATCCATCCATCAGTCCATGCATCCTTTCCTCTTGCTTTCTCATCCTTTCTTATTCCCAGCCTCTCAGTCCGCCTCTGTCTTTCCCTCCCTTCCCCCTTTCTTCCTTCTACCGGATCCTTTCGTCGCTTACCTCAGTTCTTCTCTTCCATTCCCTTCTTCTCCCTGTACTTCTTCCTCCCCCTTTTTGCCTCTCTTCTTTCTCCTTTTTCACTTCTCCCTTTCTCTCTTCCCTTTCCCTCTCTCTTTCACCTCTAAACTTCAGAAGGCAAGGTATTGACTTAGTGTCGGATTTCCCAAAGAGATGGAGGAAGAAACCAGGGAGAGAGAGAGAGAGAGAGAGAGAGAGAGAGAGGGGTTCAGTAAGATATCAGTGAATATTGCTGAGGAAAAAATATATATGTAATCTATGAAAAGACTAGATAAAAAATATACTGTAACATCCGAGGAAAATGCAATGCAGGCTGAATGAAGTAATGATTCTCTCTCTCTCTCTCTCTCTCTCTCTCTCTCTCTCTCTCTCTCTCTTTTCCTCTCTGTCGGGTAGTCATGACGACCTAACAATAAGCCGTCACACACTCTCTACCTCACTTTCCTCGCCTACCTGCCTGCCTCACTTTCGTTCCTCACCTGCCTACTTCACCTACCTGTCTCATCAACCTGCCTCATATGCTTTGCTCACCTACCTGCCCACCTGCCTGCCTGCCTCACCTGATTTCAGTCTCTGATATTAATACCCCGTTGTCTGTGCGTTAGAAAGCGCTGTGTGTTGTTCACACACACACACACACACACACACACACACACACACACACACACACACACACACACACACACACACACACACACACACACACACACACACACAGCAAAAGATCCTCAGAGATGGTTAAAATGTTCTCTTCATTTTCACTCCAGGATTTAAAAATGTCTCCTAGTTTTCATTTTTGCTTTCTCAGTCATGCAATTCGAGGTGGTTGTTTGAAGGCCAGTTTTGATGACTAATACCGACTTTACTAGTGTATATGTATGTATGTATGTATGTATGTTCGTATGTATGTATGTATGATATGTCAACACCAACTACAACTTTAATTTCCAAACCAATCTTTTTTTTTTTTACCTCATTTAATTTTTCTCGCATCCAAACCTGATGATTTAATTCCCAAGACTCACTGATTTATTCCCCTAAACCCTGTTATGCACTGATTTATTTATAAATATCTTAACCAAGAGAGCGTGTGATTCCCAACAAGAACTATATTATTATTATTATTATTATTATTATTATTATTATTATTATTATTATTATTGTTATTATATTCACACCCACACTTTCATTGCCAGTGTTTTTATTTCATTCGGGAGCAACTCACTTAAAAATATGTATTGCTGGGTTGGAAAGGGTTTATATATGTTGTAATGGACTCTCTCTCTCTCTCTCTCTCTCTCTCTCTCTCTCTCTCTCTCTCTCTCTCGTCAGATAATTAAAACGCAAGTCCGCAAACGTCACGGGAACTTTTAAAACTTGCACGAATAAATATTTTAATTGCAAAGGAAAAATGACTACTTTAAAAAATAGACTGATTTTCCCGTAAAAGAGGACGTTTTTAGAGAGAATTTATGCGTGTGAAATTCTGAGGGAGAGAGAGAGAGAGAGAGAGAGATAACCCTTTCAGTACGATGGCATTTTTTTCATTAGTGACGCTAATATATGTTCGTATTTGTATGTATGTATATATTCGTATCTGTGTATTTGTGTATGGATGGATGGGTGGGTGGGTGGGTGGGTGGGTGGACGGATGGATGCTTGGATGGGTGGGTGGGTGGGTGAATGGATGGATGGAGGTATGGATGGATGGATGGATGTTTGGATGGGTGGGTGGGTGGAAGGATGGATGGATGAAGGTATGGATGGATGGATGGATGTTTGGATGGGTGGGTGGGTGGAAGGATGGATGGATGAAGGTATGGATGGATGGATGGATGTTTGGATGGGTGGGTGGGTGGAAGGATGGATGGATGAAGGTATGGATGGATGGATGGATGTTTGGATGGGTGGGTGGGTGGAAGGATGGATGGATGAAGGTATGGATGGATGGATGGATGTTTGGATGGGTGGGTGGGTGGAAGGATGGATGGATGAAGGTATGGATGGATGGATGGATGTTTGGATGGGTGGGTGGGTGGAAGGATGGATGGATGAAGGTATGGATGGATGGATGGATGGATATGAACTAAACAGCTCATTACTGCCTGATCTAATTGGGTCCAAACTTGGGTTATATATTACATAGTTATTTGCTGTGTAGGTTTGATCAGAGTCTTTAGTATTATCTACACAGTGTCCTTCAGTAACCTCTCCATCGTTACCGTTGTGCCCGGAAGCTGTACGTGTAGTAACATAAGGGATTATGACCAATGACGTTCTGGGACTGAAGTGGTTGATGAGCTGAACGGTAACATGATTGAGATAGACAAGTAGCAGAATGCAGGCACTGAAATAGAACGATATTGAAGACATACATAGGTGATTGCATAGGCTTTATAAACAGACAGACAGACAGATAGATAGATAGATAGATACATGGACACATATATACATAGGTAAATAGGCGGACAGTTCTTTCTCGTTTCTCACACATATGTATAAAATCTCTCAGCAACTTTACCTTCATTACAACTTTCTTACTTTAACATTTCTTCATCTTCCCCTCCCCCCCTCCCCCCACCTCCGTGTCCGGTTACGAACATCAAAAGAGCCGGTCCCTGGGTGAGAGAGAGAGAGAGAGAGAGAGAGAGAGAGAGAGAGAGAGAGAGTGCAGGAGTATGTTCTGAAGTGTAAAGAAAAAAAAAAAATCCTTCTCTCCGAACATCAGTGTGACGTGCTTATCTTCTCGTCTGTCTTCCCTGTCGTCTCATTTCCTCGTATCTTTTCATTATCGTATTTTTGTCCCTCCTCTTGCTATTCACGTTTCTGATTGTGTCCTCCTCCTCCTCCTCCTCCTCCTCCTCCTTTCATACCTCGGTCTATAGCTACAACTTCCTGAATGAGGCGATCGTAAACAGGTGCTAATCCGTTCCCCTCAAGAGGACTCACAGAACTCTTTGAAATAGCCAAGTCCTCCCAGGGAAAGAAAATGGGGTGGAAAATGCAGGAAAGAAAACGAGAATATGTAGGTTTGGTATTTTTTATGTTTTTCTTTTCCTTTGCCCATCAATAGGTAGAAAAAAGTCATGATGATAATAATGATGATGATGATGATGATGGTAAATGATGGTAATTAACTTTATTATATTTTTCCTTTCTCATCAGTATATATTATTTCTTTGATTTGGTTGTGAGAGTTTATTTATGGTTTGGGGTTTAAGTACAGCCTTAAGTGTGTTATTCTGTTTGAAATATCCATTTGTTTAAAATGCTCGCCTGCCCACCCGAACACACACACACACACACACACACACACACACACACACACACACACACACACACACACACACACACATCACATCAGGTCCAGTCATGGCAGTTTTGATTCAGTGACTCCCATTTGTCATGTAAGTCGTCAGATCTTCCTGTGTTGAGGTACTGAGCCCAGTTCATTACTCTCCATCTGTTTTTTGAGAGAGAGAGAGAGAGAGAGAGAGGGGGGGGGGTTATTGCTTTCATACTTTCGTCTTCCTATAAGCCTCCCCTGCCAATTAGAGGAGCTTAGGTGGGATGGGTTGTTTAATGTATTTGGTTTTCGGATATAATTATGACTTTGGTCTTCTTTTGATGTGTTGAGAGAGAGAGAGAGAGAGAGAGAGAGAGAGAGAGAGAGAGAGAACGTGTATGTATGTATGTAGGTGTTAGTGTTCAGTATGTGTGTATGACCGAAATTAATATTGTCCATCGACTCGTTAATGCTTGTCTGTTCGTTCGTACTTATATTTTTCATATTAGCCCATCCTTCTTCATTTTGCATACATCCTTAATGCATCAATCTTTGTATTCATTCATTGATTTTATCACCCATCCCTGTATTCATTTAATCACTCAGTCTTTGCGGTAAAATTAATCAGATCCTCCTCTTTTCTCCTGCCTTTTTCTCCTCTCTCTTCGTCCCATTTCCCTCTCCCTGATTCTCTTCCGTTTCCTCCCCTCCTATCCCTGCTTTCTCCACTCATTCCCCCTCCTATCCCTCCTCCTCCCCTCTCCCTGCTCATCCTTCCCTCTTCCTTCTCGCCTTTTTCCCATTGCTTTATTCCAAATGTTTGTTTCTTGTTCCGGATCCGATTACAGCCATAAGCCCCTCCCCCAGCCACTGAGCCGGCGTAGGAGGGGGAGGGGGAGGAAAGAGATAGGGGAGGAGAGAAGGAAAAGAGACGAGGAGGGGAGAATAATTTGAAAGAGTGAAAAGGAGAAAAGAATTGAAAGCTATTAGGGGTGAGGAGGATTTGAGGTGGGGAGAAAGGGAAGGGAGAGAGGAGGATAGGAAAGCTAGAATGTGAAAAGATAATGAGGAAGGAAGAGGAGAGAAGGGGAAAGAACTGGTTGGAGTTTTAAGGGGGGAAGAATTGAAAACTAGTAAGGAAGAGGAGGAGGTGGGGAGAAAAAGAGGAGGGAAGGGAGAGGAGTGGGAAGGAAGATGTGAGAAGCAAGAAGAGGAGAGGGGAGGAACAGGAAAGATCGAGAGAGAGGTGGAGAGAATGAGAAATACTTTGTGGGAGTAGAAAGGAAACAAAAATTGTTCTCCTATATAATTGCACACGAATGTCTTGAGTAAGTTGCAGTGTAACAGAAATGAAGTTACTGTAAGGTGTGTGTGTGTGTGTGTGTGTGTGTGTGTGTGTGTGTGTGTGTGTGTGTGAACATAAGAAGAGAGGATAACTGCAGTAGGCCGGTTGGCCCATGCTAGGTAGCTCCTAGAAGAGTAACTGAACTACTAGAATGGGATAGGGATAGCAAAGAAGAAGGTGTGTGTGTGTGTGTGTGTGTGTGTGTGTGTGTGTGTGTGCGTGTGCGTGTGTGTGTGTGTGTGTGTGTGCGTGCGTGCGTGTGTGTGTGTGTGTGTGCGTGTGCGTGTGTGTGTGTGTAACAACTCCTTCAGTTGCAAATATTTTAACTTAATTTGCCATGTGAAACTGTGAATATCGTTATAATATTAAACACAAAATAAATTGCATTATACGTGATACAGTTACGCATCCAGCACACAGCATCATGATATACATTAAATAAATGTACACGACACATGAATATACCTGGTAGGGGGACAGGTGTACCCAGGATCCACACATGTGTATGGGTGTGTGTAGCCTGGGTTTATCGACGAACCACACCTGTCACACATGGTCCAGTCTTCCACACAGGTGTCTCATGAACACGATATCAAGAACAAACTAGTGTACCATTTCCGCTGAACAAAATAATTAGGAGACAACAGATAATACTCGTATACAAATAAACGTGTTAATATCAGTAAACAGAGCACTGATTCCCGATGAAGTACACGGAAAGAAGAAAATAAAGGGTTGATTAGTGTATTTACCTGTGCGGAATAAAGGTGGGGGTGGGAGGGAGAGGGACAAAGAAGAGGAAGGATTGGGAGGACAATGGCGGTAATCTGTTTTGCTCCAAGTATTGTTCCTTCCAGCTCCTTGTGTCTCTGCTACCTCTCTCTCTCTCTCTCTCTCTCTCTCTCTCTCTCTCTCTCTCTCTCTCTCTCTCTCTCTCTCTCTCTCTCTCTCTCTCATCTTTACCTGTCTTTATTCGCGCTCAATTAATCCATCGTAGGTTTAAGTGTTTACATTCACCTTAAGTTTAAATCCCTCCCTCCCTCTCTCTCCCCCCTTCCCCTACCCACGCCTCCCCTCCCTCTTTCACTCTTATCATGTCTCCTTTTCTCCCTTCACAAATTTCCTACTCCCTTCCCTCCCACTTTCACTTCCTCCCCCTCCCTCCTTCCCATATCTCTCCCCTCCTCCTCTTTCTCACTCACTTATACACACAGATTATTCCCCTTCACAGGTATAATCCCTGCCTTAATCCCCGCCTGAATGTTGTTTAAATCTGGCAGATCGACAACACTAATCCCTTCTCATCATGGTGACCCGGTTCACCTGACCCGCCCTCCCTTGCCCCCACCTGCCCTTGTTATTTTTTACCTTTTTCACTTTATCCTTCCATTCTTTCCTCGTCCGCCCTTACATTCCTTTTATCATTTACTCATTCATTCATTCACATTCATTTAGTCATTCACTCTCACTAGCCCCCTCATTCACTCACATTCCCACTCATTCATTCACTGACCACTCATTCACTCACATTCCCACTCATTCATTCACTGACCACTCATTCACTCACATTCCCACTCATTCATTCACTGACCACTCATTCACTCACATTCCCACTCATTCATTCACTCACCACTCATTCACTCACATTCCCACTCATTCATTCACTCATTCACTCACATTCCCACTCATTCATTCACTGACCACTCATTCACTCAACATTCCCCCTCATTCATTCACTGACCACTCATTCACTCACTGACCACTCATTCACTCACATTCCCACTCATTCATTCACTGACCACTCATTCATTCACTGACCACTCATTCACTCACTGACCACTCATTCACTCACATTCCCACTCATTCATTCACTGACCACTCATTCATTCACTGACCACTCATTCACTCACATTCCCACTCATTCATTCACTGACCACTCATTCACTCAACATTCCCACTCATTCATTCACTCACCACTCATTCACTCACATTCCCACTCATTCATTCACTGACCACTCATTCACTCACATTCCCACTCATTCATTCACTGACCACTCATTCACTCACATTCTCACTCATTCATTCACTGACCACTCATTCACTCACATTCTCACTCATTCATTCACTGACCACTCATTCACTCACATTCTCACTCATTCATTCACTGACCACTCATTCACTCACATTCTCACTCATTCATTCACTGACCACTCATTCACTCACATTCTCACTCACTCTTATTCCTTTCTCTCTGTCTACTGATTTTCTCTCCCTCAGTAATAGAAAATTTCTCATCCTTCCTCTTTTTTTTCTTTCTTTTTTTTTCCTCCTCTTCCGAAGGGGGAGGAGAGGAGAGAAAGAATGCTATGAAAGGGACAAAAATGGGTGAGAGAGAGAGAGAGAGAGAGAGAGAGAGAGAGGAGGGAGGAGGGAGGGGGATTTTGTTTGTAGTGTCATCAGGCGAGGGTAAAGGAGGGAGGCCTAAGTGATGAAGTCAGGTACACACACACACACACACACACACACACACACACACACACACACACACACACATTTTCTTACTGAAGAGAAAGGACAAACATGATTAATGAAATACCTTGCCTACCACGTCGTCAGTTTAATGAATATTTAATGTAGAATAATATTTGTTTGGTGTATTACCTTAGAGAGAGAGAGAGAGAGAGAGAGTGTGTGTGTGTGATACTAGGAATAACCATTTTCGTGTGTGTGTGTGTGTGTAATTCACCGGGTCGGTCAGGATCACTGGATGGTCGTGATCGTCAGCTTTTACCCTCCCGGAAGGGAGCTGAGAGCTCATATAGTCCGATCTAAGGGCAAGGCTGTGACCTTCACACACGCACACACCCGTCCCCTTGCTCAAGGGGGACAGTAACCGCCCACTTCGTCAGTGAAACTTTTCGCAACCTGAGCGAGGCTCGAACTCCCGTCTACCAGATGGCAAGCGAGAACGCTACCACTGAGCCAGCGAGCGGTGTGTGTGTGTGTGTGTGTGTGTGTGTGTGTGTGTTCCTAATAAATAGTAATAATAAGGATGATAATAATCATAATAATAATAATTAATAATAATAATAATAATAATAATAATAACTAGAGGGGCACTCAGTGGAGCGCATCTCTCCAACAAGGGCAACGTCATTTCCAAGCCACTCGTCATAATGGGTTAGGGTTTCTCATCACTGATTAGTGTTTCACAAGAGTGTTTTCCGGATCCAGAATCTGTAATACAATCAGGATCGGTCCCAAAAGTTAATCGATTGTTCCCTGGGACATGGGCTGTCTACCCACCAAAGTTGACCCAAATCTCTCTTTTTAGTTTTTGAGTAATCCTGCTGACAAACAGACAGACTGACAAACAAACGGATGAAAATATATTCTCCCTATCGGAGAGAATAATAATAATTTGTAATTTATTACTGAAATAGAATAAAGCTGCACACCCACACACACACACACACACACACACACACACACACACACACACACACACACATTAGATTTGTGGAATTTGGTATGTATTGTAACAAAAATGGTGAACAGAGAACAGGCAACGAAATGCAACTCACTTGTGCCAACCCGCAGCCAGATATGAGCTGGTGGGAGGGTTTGGTACTGAGAGGACTTAGACCAGGGAACATACGGGGTGCTACCCACGGTGTGATAGTAATAATAATAAACCATCCATCATCAGTCCTACATTGCCCCATGAGGAGCGTAGGAGCCCGGGGCTAGGCAATTGGTCCCGACATTTAAGATGAGTGACCAACCTCACTCATCCCTGAGTGGCATTACATGAGCAATCAACCCCAACCACTCCTTGGATATAAACCTTCACCATCTCAATCCGATTGGAGCGCAATAATTACCCACTAAACCACCAGGCGCCAAAATTTGGTTATATGATTACCACCCAGCGTAGTAAATGGTTTCCTGGTGTACAGGAAACCATTTGGCTTGTCACTCAGTGTAGAGTCACCCACAGGCTAAAGGAAGAGGAAAGAATGAAGTAATGAAAGACAGAAGAGGGAGTGTAAAGTCACCCGTAGGCAGAAGGACAAGGAAAGAATGAAGGAAAGAAAGACAGAAGAGAATGGAAGGAAAGAAGGATGGAGAGGAAAGGGCAGACACCCGAGAGCAGCACTACATCGAGTGAGTGGTAATAATAATAATAATAATAATGACAGTGTAGAGAGAGGAAAAGAGAAGCTTCCAGTATGAAAACTGGAAGAGAGAAATACAGAAGAAAGGCAAGTTGAACAAAGAAATTATTAAAGATAAATTAGGAAGAGGGACAAGAAATGAGATAAGACAAGAGGAGTGATGAGAAAACCATAGAAATTATGCCCCGTAAAAATGAACATGCAGAGAAAAAATAGCGATAATATAGAAGAAAAAAAAGACGAATTGGGGAACAGATGAATAGTGTAGAAAAAAAGGGGGAAAATGATTTGCGAGAAGAGAGAAGGAAAGAAGAGAAAATGAGAGGAAAGCCTGTAAAAGAGAAGAGAGAAGTGTAAAAGATGAAAAGCTGCCCGACTGAAAAATGAATGACTGACTTTGAAGGTGGAAGGTATTGTAATATGTATGCCAGATGATGAGAGGAGAGAGAGTGTGTGTACATGTGCTCAATATTACATCAAAGGTAGTGTGCAGCCTTCCTTCTTCCAGGGAAATGTAATGATGATGATGATGGTCTGTATGTCTTCAGTATGTCATAAAAGTGTTATTTTTGAAGCCTGTCTGTGTGGAAAAGATAGTGATGGTGGTGGTAGTGGTGCTGTTGGTGATGTTTTTAATTTTCTGCTAAATGATGATGTGATGATAGTGGCTGCTTTTCTCACCTCACATTCCTTTCCCTTCCTTTCGTTTCCTTTCCTTTCCTTTCCATTCCTTCCTTTCCTCTCCCTTCCCTCCCCTCCCCTGCCCTTCCCTTCCCCTATTATCAGTGTTATACCCTCACAGTCAGCACATTCAGTAGGTGGGCATAATTCACTGCTTTGAACACTTCACGGTATCACTGTGAAATAAGGCACTGACCTCATATTATTTTCCTCCCTCACTCTTCCTTGCTCACCTCACCACACCTCGCCTGTCTTTGCACTTTTACAGAATCTAATGACACGTACAGGAAACACACACACACACACACACACACACACACACACACACACACACACAGTCCGATCCCAAAGGCCCAGCCGTCCTCCTGCGTGTCATACACTTACATAATTATATAAACTAACTTTCCTTCCCTTTTTAACTACGTCATTCTAAAACCGCTTTACACTATATACAAGCTATCCAAATTTTACCACACCCTGGATATTAAAAAAAATTACAAAGCAAGAGAGAGAGAGAGAGAGAAAAAAAAAAAAGAGAGAGAGAGAGAGAGAGAGCTGTTAAAACTACTCGCGAGATTTTTCCAGCCACTTGTTTTAATTAATCTGAAAAGAACTCGGGATCTGATCAAACAAGAGTTTTTTCTTTCTGCTGAGGTAATTGCGAGCTGGAGTTGGCCCATGGGAGGAGAGAGAGAGAGAGAGAGAGAAAGAGAGAGAGGGAGAGAGAGAGAAGGGGGGGGGTATGAAATAAATATAAGAGAAAACGAAGACCGGAAGGTGAGATTGGCGAACGTGGAAATGAGAGGGGAAAAGATTAAAGAAAGGGAGAATGGAGGAAAAAAGAAAACAGTAAATTAATGTTGATTACCAATAAAACAAAATGAAGGTGCATAGAGTGGATGAGAGGGGGAGATGGAAGCGAAGATGAGAGAGAGAGAGAGAGAGAAATGAGCAAAGATGAGTTTGAAAGTGCAAGTATGATTTAGGGTGTGAATGAGAGTTAAGAGATAAGGATATATAAGTGTAATGGGTGAAAGTGAGAGTAAGGGTGAAAACGAAAGATAAGGGTGACGGGTGAGGGAGTAGGCAAAGGCAGGAGTTATGGATGAGGGTAAGGATCAATATTGGTTCAAAAACTCCATTCCGCCATCGTTCAGGTGGCCGCAATCTTCCACACAATCACCCGCGGCCTTCAGTAACACACATCTCAATTCTTTATCATCCCTCAATAGCCTCGGGTCTGTTTTTCTTGTGATCTATCTTGGAAGGATCACACTGCCTCTCTGGTGAAATCATCTTCTTGGATTCTGGGTATTGTGAGTTGACTCCGTGCTGCCTTTGACCCTACGTTGTTGCTGATTCTGTACATCCGTGCTGCCCTTGACCCTACACTGTTGCTGATTCTGTACATCCGTGCTGCCTTTGACCCTACACTGATGCTGATTCTGTACATCCGTGCTGCCCTTGACCCTACACTGTTGCTGATTCTGTACACATGTGCTGCCTTTGACCCTACACTGTTGCTGATTCTGTACATCCGTGCTGCCTTTGACCCTACACTGTTACTGATTTTGTACAAAGGTGTCGTGTTCCTCTGGTGGACTGCACCTCTCGTGTGTGGAGGGGGAGCGGCAGAACCACCACATTCACTCTTTTAAACAGGGTGGACACAGTGGGTGTTCATCTTAACAACTCCCATCCTCTCCCTGACTCCCCTCAGTCACTTTATCACAATGTCGCATCCTTTTGTCATTAGTTTCACTCTAGTCATTGCTTCAGAATTCTCTACCTGCATCCTGTTCTGATTACAGGGGCTTGCAGCACCTGTCTATATACACACTCATGCCTCTTTTCTGCCTATCTCTTAATTCGAGTCAGTCTTTATTTTCAGTCATTCATATAACATTTATGAGTTACACAGCTAGTAATCTCTTGCACAGTCTTCCCCAGTCTGTCTTTCCCCCTTCCTACCACCTCCATTCTATGAGGGGATCTCGAAATAACAGTATCTTGATTTTGGCTTCCTTGGCTTTATGATGAATTCTTCTTCTTCTTCTTCTTCTTCTTATTATTATTATTATTATTATTATTATTATCATTATTATTATTATTATTATTGCAGGCTTATAGATTTGGTTTTCTTCTTTTTCGCAGAAATAGTGTGGAAAGTAAGGATGAGGGTGAAAAATGATGGTGGAGTGAGAAAGATGAGAGTAAAGTGAGGAGGAAAGGAATTGAGGGTGAGAATGAGAACCCGAGTGAAAGGTGAGATCATAAAGAAAACAGGGGTAAGGATGAGGATGTGAATGAGTCTGTGTGAGGGTGAGGATGAGAACTGAGGATGAGGGTGAGCGAAAGAGTGACGGGAGAGAGTGAGGGATAAGGGGTGAGCGAAAGGGTGAGGGAAAACGGATATCAAGCGAGGGCAAGAGTGAAATAGAGTGAAAATGTGGAAGGAGGGGCGAGAGTGTGAGATGAAGGGGAGGACAGATGGATTTAACTTTGTGGTGAGATGAACAGGGATGAGAGGGGAGCGGTATTATGAAATGATGGAATAGGAAATGAGGCTGGAATTTGAGGTGGTGAGCAAGAGAGAGAGAGAGCTACATTCACCTTTCTCTTGATCACTTATTAATTAACGCCATCCCAAAAAACTGCAAATAAAACGCGTCTCATTTTTCCGGTCAAGGTTGCTAGAGAGCGAACAAAAAATATTTCCAATTAGAAGACTAGGTGTCATTTGGCGTATCACCTGAACTATTTTATATCTGAAAGGCCACGGATGGCAGCCAGAGACACCGTGAGATTCTTTTATGTACGATGTGATTCTGTATACCATGGGATTCTTTTATGTACGATGTGATTCTGTATACCATGGGATTCTTTTATGTACGATGTGATCTGTATACCATGGGATTCTTTTATGTACGATGTGATTCTGTATACCATGGGATTCTTTTATGTACGATGTGATTCTATATACCATGGGATTCTTTTATGTATGATATGATTCTGTATACTATGGGATTCTTTTATGTACGATGTGATTCTGTATACCATGGGATTCTTTTATGTATTTTCCACCTAACTTGCTGCCACCAGACATGCTTTTATTTATTTATTTATATATTTTATGTAGGAGAGACATCTCGGACAGGAAGGGTTAGACACAGCCTTCATTAAGTCCTTGAACCATTGGACGTATTTATATTTTATTCTTGGTGTCTCTAAACGATTTTATTTCGCGTGGGAGAAACTTTATGAACTTGAAGAGTTAAATGTAGCCTTCGTTACCGCCTACAAGAACTTACCCTGACTGGCGTAATGTTGTGTGTAGATCAGGCTGGAATAAAATGATGGATAGAATATCTAAGGGACTGAATAGGGAGGCTGCCAGAGATCGAGCAGCGTGGAATGCTGCCATTAGGTGACCAAGGGCGACGTATGGAAGCATGTTGGGTCTTTTATAAACAATACAATTGCCAGGGGTCATTGGTAAGGAGCAGCTAACACGTGTGGCACATCCTACAGTACAACATAATGTGTAAGTCAGCATCAGCCCACATAAGAGGTTTATGGTGTTATTGTTGGTGTTGCTGGTGTTGTCACCTTGTATAGCCACTAATTGATTCTATATATATTGTAGGTACACAGGGTATAGAGAGGACAGGGTGGGGGGGAGGGGAGTTGGGGGAGTATGTAGGGGAGGATGGAGGGGAAAGTTTGGTGGGTAGGTAGGGAAGGAGAGGGAGAAAAGAGAGTTAGAGGAGGAGTGAAGGGGGAGGAAAGTGATGTGGGTTGTAGGGGTGAAGGGCTGAGAAAGTATAAAGAAGGAAGGATGAGGGAATGACAGCGAAATCCATCCAGACTAAACACCAAATCCCTACTGACCTAATCCCTATTGACACCTCTGAGCCTAATCCCTCGGGTCGTGTATGTTTTAATCCTGGCTAATCCATGAGAAGTATGTTAATCTGAGGTATAATCAGGATACACCCAGCTGTCATGAAGGAAAAATTATAGTGTTGCGTCGTGGTGCTCTTATGCGGCAGGGATAGGCGGGTGGGGAGACGGGTAGGCAGATGGTGAGGCAAGGATAGATAGATGGTGAGGAAGAGATAGGTAGATGGTGAGGAAGGGATAGGTAGAGAGGAAGGGATAGACAGATGGTGAGACAGGGTTCGACAGATGCTGAAGCATTGATTGATAGATGGTGAGGCAGGGATAGGCATATGATGAGACAAGGATGGGTAAATGTTGAGGCATTAATAGAGAGATGGTTTGGCAGGGATAGGTAGATGGTTAGGCAGGTAGGAGAAACGTGGGAGGACAGACAACATGATAGGCAGGGTGAGGGTGTACAGAGCGAGTAAATCAGATTTGAGAGGCTGGAGGTAGGCAGAGAGGAGGAGCACGTTTATTATGCCCTTACCTGACCCGTCCTGTTGTAAAAATCACTTAAATTATATAAAGATAGTACAAGTAAGTGGCATGGCATATGGGAGCTTTTTTTTTTTTTTTTATGCAAGGAAGAAGGAACCAAAGGCCAGGTGAACCGTTTGGCCGCCAAGTATTAATTTTGTATGTCATTCTGGTCAGCCTATCCAGATTATATTAGGTCAGGGTAGACTGGTGAGAATATCTTTGTTAAATCTATGTATATGAGGGAGGGGGGGGTGAGTTGGGGGGAGGGTAGTCAAATGGTGGGTGACAGAGTGACTTGGAGGCGTTTTGTCTGCGGCCACCCTTTGCGGGATTAGGGCGTCGGGCTATAGATAGATAGATAAATAGAAATCTTGACTGACGTTCTAGTCGGGTAAGGAGGCTCCCTAACACCTCTTCCTTAACGATTTATTTTAAGGACTTAGCCCCGTATTCTCGTCGGGTAAGGAGGCTTCTTAACACCTCTTCCTTAACGATTTATTTTCCAAACTACTCATTAACATCCTCTGGTTTGCATCTTATGTCTCTAATATCAACACAGATTGCATGACTAACACACGACAGTGTAGTAACGGAGCAGAATCGGAAATAAGTCGGTAAGAAGGTGTTAGTAAGCTTCCTAACCGCACAAAAATACCGCCCTTGGGGTTTAATTCCAGCTAACGCCAGACGATTTTATTCATCTCAGAAAATTCCACACCTGACTACAAATGCTGAGAATTACTTGTGTTAGTGCCTTGGCTGAGAATTACAAAGCTCTCAAGTTTTATTCCCAATTACAAAGCTCTCAAGTTTTATTCCCAATTACAAAGCTCTCAAGTTTTATTCCCAATTACAAAAGCTCTCAGGCTTTATTCCCAATTAAAAAGCTCTCAAGTTTTATTCCCAATTAAAAAGCTCTGAAGTTTTATTCCCAATTAAAAAGCTCTCAAGTTTTATTCCCAATTACAAAGCTCTCAAGTTTTATTCCCAATTACAAAGCTCTCAAGTTTTATTCCCAATTAAAAAGCTCTGAAGTTTTATTCCCAATTAAAAAGCTCTCAAGTTTTATTCCCAGCAGCTCCAGGGAAACTAATCACAGACGTAAAAATGTGAGTGATGAATTCCCCATTAAACAGGATGTGCGACCCAGACTTCTTTACCAGGCACGACTGAACCCCACCCCTTCCCTACCGTCCCCCGCCACCCCTTCTCTACCACCCCGCCACCCCTTTTCTACCACCCCACCACCCCTTTCCTACCACCCGCCACCCTTCTCCCACCACCCCCACCACCCCTTTCCTACCACCCGCCACCCTTCTCCCACCACCCCCACCACCCCTTTCCTACCACCCGCCACCCTTCTCCCACCACCCCCACCACCCCTTTCCTACCACCCCCCACCACCTCTGCCTTAACCACACACCACCCCTCCCTACCACCCGCATGACCCCCTTACTATTACCGTCATCACCCCTCCCTTGACCCCACACGACCCCCTTACCATTGCTCTCATCATCCTTCCCTTAACCTCACACCACCCCTCCCTACCACCCCCTTGCTACCACCCCCCTACGTCCCCCATACCATTACCTCCCCCCCCCTGCTGTGGAGGTGGTAATCTGATGGCATAGGGATGGTGTGTCCTTACTTGAGCCGATTTAACTTCTTTGCCTCCATGACGTCTTATTTAACGCCTTCCATGGCACCTGCACACGACTTTATTCATCTTAACCCTTTCAGACCGGTGATGTGTTTATTGATTTATTTCTGCAACCTTCAGAAGAATTTATTTAACTTTGAGATAAATGGTGTCAAGATGTATATGGGAGAGTAGGTGTTAATTGGAGGGAGGGCAGCGAGATGGCAGAGGACAGAGCCACATGGAGGTGATCTGGCGTCATCCTCTACTCCACTTGAGAGATAAGGATCAGTTTCCCTTATCAACTTACACTGTTCTCCTTTACCCCTTCCCCTCGTCTCTCTCTCTCTCTCTCTCTCTCTCATCATTTCCTACCTTCCCTCCTTTTTCTTCTTACCCTCTTCATTCACATCCAACTCCACTTCTCTGTTTCTCCTCTCCCATCCTTATCATTTTCACTCCCCTTGTTAACCTCCCTCCCTACCCCATCCCACGTCTTTCCTTCCCTCCCATACCTTTTTCATTTCCTCCTTCCCATCTCTTTCCCAATTCCTACCATAAGCATCTTCATTCATACCCACTCTCCTCCATTCCTCTTACCTTTCCTCTCTCGCCTCCATCTCCCCCTCCCTTCCATACCTGCCTCCTTTTCTCCCGCCAGTTCATCTTTCCCTCCCTCTCTCCCCTCTCCCCATTCCTCCCAAACCTCTTTCATTCCCTCCCTGCCCTCTCCCTCTCCCATCTTCCTTGTTCTTCCCACCTTTCCTCCCAGCATCCCTTCCATTATCTCTCCTTTCCCTCTCCTCACACATCTCCCTCCTATACCTCCCTCCTTCCCTCCCTCCCATATTCCACCACAGGATGAGTTATGAGTGGACATGACCTTGTGATCCTGTGGGCTCGTGGCAGAGAGAGCCGCCAGGGGAGACTGGGCTAATGTGGTAGAGTGGCAGGGAAGGGTAACAAAGAAGTGTGTGTGTGTGTGTGTGTGAGAGAGAGAGAGAGAGAGAGAGAGAGAGAGAAAGAGAGAAAGAGAGAGAGAGAGAGAGAGAGAGAGAGAAAGCAACGGTACAGAGTGTTAAGGTTCCGTTTTCGTTTTTAAAGGCTCCAACATGCTTGCATGTGTCGGCCCTGGTCACCTAATGGCGGCTCTTCACGCTGCACGATCTATTGCCGCCTCCCTGTTCAGTCCCTTAACCCTGAGGTCACACTTAATGACCTCGTCCCATGTCTTTCTCGGTCTACCCCTCATAACCCCACCCCCAATATTAACACTTCTCACCTTCCTCACCCAATTATCATCCCCCATCCTCTCCACAGGTGGGGTGGGAAAAAGAATCAAAAGAATATCAAGGAACAAGAATGGAAAAGTAATAAGGCAAATGATAACGAGAGAGAACAGTAACTGAAAGGTAAGGTGGAGGGTAATATGGGAGGTGTGAGGAAGGAGGACACAGTACCAGGGAAAGGTAGATGGAAGGGTGGGGAAAGTGAGGCAAAAGGTGACTGGGGCAAAAAATAATTGATGGAAGTGTAATATAAAATAACGTGGAAGAAATAAGAGAAGTAGATGGGAGGGTGGAGAATGGCGAATTAAAATAAGTGGGATTTTTTTTTTTAAGGAAGAAGGAACCAAAGGCCAGGAGCCCGCAAAATGTTCCCTCCAAGAAAATAACAAAACCAAAATAACAGAGCCAAATTCAAGGTCCGTTCGTTTCGAGATGCCTGAACACACTGCGTTTGAAAGACTGGAGATAATAGGCAGTAGGAAATACAGACAGAGGGAGACGGTTCCAGAGTTGACCTGTTGCATAAACACAAGAATAAAGGAAAGCAAACGAGAAGGATAAAACGAAATGTAATGCCGTCATCTTTCTAATATACTGTAACAAACTGCTTCTTCCTTCATAACCAATGCATCTTCCCTGCTTGCTTGCTTCCTTCCTTCGCTGTTCCTTCATCCGGGTTTCCATTCGTTCCTGTCTTCATCTCCCCACCAGCATTGTCCTGCGAGGTGTCTGAGTGGAATGCAATTTGCCTGGTGAATGCTGACACGCCGGGCAGGAAGGAGCAGAAGGAACGGGGGAATGGAAGGAGAGAAAGGAAAGGAAAGAAGGGAGACAGGGAAGGAAAGAAGGAAGGAAGGAAGGGAATGTTTGAGGTGAGGAAAGGTACCCACTGAGTGTGTGTGTACTGATGGAAGGGAAGCAGAGAGGGACGGAAGGGAGGGAAGGAAGTGACTGTCTTCACTGAAGTAGGAAAGGAAGAAAGAGAGTGTATGAGATGAGAAGGAAGGGAGGAAGGAAGGAGGAGAGAGTTTAAAGTGAAGGAAGTAAGGAATGGAGTTAATGTCTTAGATGCGGAAAGGAACGGCAGGTGGATGGATGGACCCTACCCAGCTCCTACCCTCCTTCTACATCCTCTCCACCCCCACCCGTTTGCCTTACCCGCTGCCTCCCCCTCCTCCATCACCACCAACGCGCACTACTCGTCTGCGGTCCTTGCCCTTACACCTATCCCCATCCTACTTCCCTTCCTATATAATCCCTCCCCTATTTCCCTCCCACATCCCTTATCACCCCCTCCTACCACCCCCTCACCCCTACCCCTTCTTAAATCTCATCTTTTTACCACCCCGTATTTTCCCTCCCTTACCCCCTTCTACCTCCTCTATTCCTCTACCCCCACCTATCCCCTCTCCTACCTCCCATCTTTCCGCACGTCCCCATCCCTCCTCCTCCCACCCTTCTTCTTCATTGTGCCTGACGGAGCACGCCTTGCATTACCTGAAGACAATGGCCAAGTGGATCTCTGGTACCCTCCCACTCCCACACCACCCCATACCCCTACACCCACACCCTACTGACCCTCACCCTCCATCATACAGTCTGTCTCACACTTACACCCTTCCACCTTTTCACACCCACACCTCTCCTCACACCCTCCACCCTCCAACACATTCCACCCACACAACCCAGCCTCACACCCATACACCCTTCCTCTTAGTCCTCTTCACATCCAGCACCCCACACCCTCAACCACACCCTCCCAGAACCTTGCTCACACCTGCACCTTCCTATGCCTCAGTTCCACTAAGATCACTACCCTTCAGCTTTGCCTTAAATCAACACTGGTTCTGACGTCATTTGTCCACACGTTCTCGTTTAGCGGGCAGGATGATAGAAAACGTCATGTTAGTACAACTAAAGTGATATATATTAGATATGGGTATAGCAAGAATACGTATGAGTAATGAATTAAAACCTATCCAGATTGATGTGAACGAAAGTTAAATGGTTAATGTACAAGAATATATTTTCAGTACTTGCTGAAAGTATGGAAATAAAAGACTAATAAATTCATCCTCACCTGTCAAATAATAGAGAGAAACTATCCATATAACTATTCCATTCATTTGTCTATCCCTGCGTGATAAAAGTATGTATATACAGGTAACTAACCACAAATAGATTACATCAGTTTATCATCTAATCCGTGAAGTCATGCTGACCATCATACTATGCCAGACTCGTTGGCAGTTCATTTACACTCGATTTACTGCCAGAATTGCTTCTGCTTCCTGAACACTTTTAAGTAAATGTGACAGCAAGTGTCTGGCATTTGCCTTGTGAGCTAAATAATAAAGTTGCAACAATACTTCCGGCCGGGTGCAGGTAGACTGGTCCACGACGTATTCTTCCTTGTTTTACCTGAGTGTATTATACACAAACGATACATTTTCAACGACTTATCTATGACAGGTATAAAGAATAATACATGTTACTGCCTCCGAACCATGCCAAAATCTCCTGTATTGCACAAAATCAGCATAAATGGGTAGCGTGGAAATTTTCCACACTGATGTTGAAGGACGTCCGTCTCTTCCACGTGTAGGTACGTCATTCATTTGTTTTTCCGCAATAACGGACGATTTCCACGAAACAACATCCCAACCACCCTTATTCGCACCTTGCATCCACATCCACACTCTTACACCCACACCCCGCCGTAACCCCGCCATCTTACACTCTTCCTCGCATCCTCCATCCAACATCCACATCACTTAACTTCCCCTCTGTCACCCAATACCTACCTTTCTCGTGCGCTACACTTGGCACTTAATCTGCACCTTCCATTCTCTCCACAACCACCCACCACTCACACCCTACGCCACCCTCCTCTCACTTTACATTCATTGGTACAGAAACCAAACTTACGGCTGTACGCTCAATACTTTAATTGCGAAAGGGAAGGAAACCCGTAACTCAGACTGACAATTTTCTGGTTATTAGCCTCCATCAACCTCTGTTCCAAATTACAAAGTGTAGGTATAGAAATTGCCTAGTAACTATACTTTCGTTACAGAAATTGCCACAAAACCTGGGGTCTTGCCTTCACCTTTGCGATTTAAGTTTTAAGCATGCGGAAATTAGACCAACGATTAAAACCACGGAGGGAACATTTCGAACAGATTTTGATTGAATTATCAAAGAGGAGCGTTCGAATGGATATAATCCTGAACACAACATTTGAAAGGCCTTGATGTTATGGATATTGACAAATACGTAAAACAGTTCTCGGCACCAGCGATGATGGTTTAAGAATTACTGACGAACATTTACAGGTAAATGAAACAAAGAATTTCTCAGTAAAATAGACCTGTAAAAAAATCGAACACTGAACCAACTTTCGTTAGAAAAAGATTGGTTACTGAAATCTGGCAGTCAGTCAGTCCACCTGCTGCCTTGCATTCCCATTTTTCATCAAGTTTTTTTTAATCCCACTGGAAACAGTCCCCCCCCCCCTTCCTACCCACAGTTTCTTACTTCCATCCTATATTTGTCACTCCTGCTGTCCACCATTTACTTTCTGCAACTTCCCTCCATTCACTGTTTGTTGCCTTCACTTTCCACCCTCTACCTCCCACCTTTACCCCTTGTCTCCGAGCACTTACCTCGACTTTCCATCTCCCACATCCCTCTCTGCATTACCTCCAGTTCTTCTCTTGTTACCTCACCCATATATCTCTCACGATCACCCTCACGACTGGACAAGACGTGGGATGTCGAGTTGGAACAGTTACGTGAGAGAGTGACGATTAGCAGACACCTTCATTTGTTCCCACAGTCTCTCCCCTTTCCCATATGCCCCCCTCCCCCCCATTGCCCTCCACATACTCATCTCCCGCTTTACTCATCGGATTATCCCCTACATTCACCCTTCTCATATATTTCCCTGTCCACCACATACATCCACTTCTGCGTTATTCACCTGACTCAGGCCAGTCATGCTTCATCTTCTCTCTTTTCCCTATATTTACCTGTTAATTTACAACATCATCTTAACTCTACCTTCCTGTTTGCCTAACTAGTGATTTACCTGTGTACTGTATTTAGTTACCTACCATCCTACTTACCTAGCTACTCACCTACCCACCTGCCTGCTTACCTACCTACTTACTTAGCTACTTATCACTCATTCCCCCGTACTACTCATTTTCCATATACTTTACCTATCTGCTAGTATATTTACCTACTTATCCTTTAACAACTCATTTACTCATTCGCACTACCCACCTACCTATACAGTCTACTCATTTATTAACATCACGACATCCATCTACCCTACCACCTCTACCCACCTGCTGAATCGGTAGAGAGGCGGCCTGCAGTCCTGATGGACCCAGGTTCGAATCCCGGCTGGGGCAGGGAACAGTTTAAGGATTTGAATTTCATAAAAGCAGACTTTCCTGATCTACCAGATGACCCGCCGACATGTCATAAAAAGTACCCCCGCTAATACCAATACACCAGTCCTGTATGAGACATCCCTAGCATGTATTCAATATGGACGGTGGGTGTTAGCGCCGAAGTGGTGACATGTAGAGAGGTGTATGGTATGTAGGAGGACTACTGGGCCTTGAGAGCAGGCTGTGAAGCCTATGCCCAGAAGTCGGACACACACACACACACACACACACACACACACACACACACACACACACACACACACACACACACACACACACACAAAACACGCCTCTACCGACCCTACCCAAGTGTGGACCTTGTACATGCAAAACAATACAGCACATCCCTTCTCACACCTGACCTACACCATAACCCTTACCCACACCACACCTGTTACCCACATCTTTCTTCTTACTCACACCTTACCCACACCACAACCTTTACCCACACCACACCTGTTACCTACACCATAACCCTTACTCCCACCACAGCTGTTACCCACACATTACTCACACTTTACCCACATTTAATTCCTAACATTCATCCCACATTCACTCTTTACGCATAATTACTCTCGTTTTACTCATACCTGACTCATATTTACACCATTCTTACTCGTTACTAGCATTTCACCTATGCAAGCCCTGGCCAATCCTACATACACCCACCCTGTCTACTGTATGTGTACGAGTTATCACATTAACTCACTCACCCATCAGTTCATCCAGTACGTCCATCAAGTATTCATCTGACCACCAATCATCATCAATTTATTCCTACCTAATCACTCGTTCAATCATCCAGACCCATCCATCCATCCTTGCATCCATCCATCAGTAAGATTTGCATAATTATTCATCTCTTCCTTCATCTGTCTTCACTACTTGAATGACTCTAATCTTATTCGAGTTTACTCTCCTATCTACTCATCAGCCTACCTACCCACTTAGCTGTCTGTCTGTCCACCTACATACGTATCATCCTGCCTGCCATCCTGTCTACTTACCAGCCAATCATACAATCTACCACTAAACCTACTTTCCTGTGTAGCTACCTTGTAATGAGACAACAAACCACAAAATTAATAAAACTGGTACTTATGTATACCAACAAAGGCAACCGGATTATATTAAACTGCATTACTTAATTACACATGAATTACATAACAGTGATGAATAAAACTGATGAATAATTATATAAATCTTACTGATGCAAGCATTGATGGATGGATGGGTCTGGATGATTGAACGATTTTTTTTTTTTTTCATACACAATTGACTAACAACCTTTATGATGGGGTGCGTAATGCATTAGACAAAATAAATCGCGGGAGAAGAGATGCTCCGAAATTTCCATATCCGCACAGAATACGACCCCCAAGTCCTGAGAAACTAGACGTTACGTAGTCAGTGTCGACCCAGCTGTTGAACGGGAAGGGTGGTTGTGATTGTATGCTACGTTTTCCAGTGTATTTTATAAACTGAAGAGCATCATAACTGTCCAGAGGGGAGGGTGTAGGCTACTCTGTGTATTTCTCCACTTTTTTTCGTCGTCAGTGGTAGGGTGCAATATATTTTAATCTCCTCAGTACGATGACTTCTTGTTTTACCCATGCGTCCATGGATGCGAGGCCTGGGGGAGGGGGTGACTGGTTTACGATTGAAAATTGAGAGGAAGGATGGGACTGGAGTGTACAGGTGTTGTGATGAGGAGGAGTAGATTGAGATGGTTTGGGCATGTGGAGAGGATGGAGGATGACAGGTGTGGAGGGATGATAGGTGTGAATGAAGAATTGAGAGGAAGGATGGGACTGGAGTGTATACGTGTTGTGATACTAAATTGTGATGAGGAGGGGTAGATTGAGATTGTTTGGGCATGTGGAGAGGATGGAGGATGACAGCTGGGTGTAGAAAATATAGTGCCCTGGTCCGCTGTGCAGCTTACGGATGCAAAAATGGGCACAGAAATTCATCGAAGAGAGATGGCATTCGTTTTAAAGGCAAGAAATATATCTTGTTGCTAAGTCTATAAGAGTACTGATGAACACTACACTTTTTACACTCGTGCAACATACGGTATATTCGCATCGCGTTTAAAAAATTCCAAGGTGCAAAAAATAGATGTTCAAAGACTAGAGAGAGAGAGAGAGAGAGAGATGTAATATACAGTTACAGTAAGTGCATCGATGTCAGTGATTTGTGTATATACCATCGACCTCAGATTTATCTTTGTTATCATAATTAAGCAGACAGTAGGTGAAGGAGGTTACAAAGAAAAAAGATTTAAAAAAAAGTGTATTACAATGCAGTAACCTATGACGTTGATTTATTCACACTCTTGACTAAATGTATCCCATACAGTTGGTAGGGCTAGGCAGAAGATATCATAATCTATATATATTTTTGTACTGGGATATGTATTTATACAAAGGAGCGGCATTGAGACAGCCAAAACAATAACGGTGGAGGCTGCAAGTGCTGGTGTTTCAATATGGCCACCGTAAATGACACACTCGCTGCGGAACCTCTCCATGTTATAGAGCTCAGTGGTCGGCAGTGGGTCAAGTTCTGCTAATTTTAAATCTACCCATACATTGCATCATTAATATATTGCATGAAGAAGTAGCTAAAAATCGACAGTGTCCCCTAATAGATACAGTAATACATCTTTATTATTAAGTTATAATTCAATGATTGAAGATTTTATTGAACTCTATTTTCTTCCCCTCCCGTCCCAGAGCCATGTTTGAAGGTAAAGCTTCTCTCGTATTTACTGACTCCTTTTCCTGTTTTTGTGCATTTAAAGCTGATGTGAATGCTTGTAGCTATTACAGGAATCATGGGCAACATACTGGTGTAATTGTATCCATATTTTCTGTATGATTTGAAGACTGGATGAAACATATGCCAGGCTTACACTAGATAGGTAAGCTTATGGCGCTGTCAGGATGTACTTATGTTTTGTGATCTTGGAGGGATGCCTTCATGTGGTAACACTGATATTACCGCGAAGTGGATCTACCAGGTTATAGAATTATACGCCCCACAGTCCCCTCCCTGACCCCCAAAAAGAGGATGGCGGACGGCAAGAGGTCAACTTTGGCTGGCTGATAACATAGTAGTTCTTTATCTATCTATCTATCTATTGCCAGACGCCTCAATCCCGTTCGGGGTGGCCACAAACAAATCGCCTCCACGTCGCTCTGTCCCCCGCTATTTCACTGCCCCGCTCCAAACTCACACCCCCCTGTCTCATATACCTCTCCACCCCATCCCTCCATCTCATCCTCGGCCTCCCCCTCCCTCTCCCCCCCTCCACCTCACTCACATACACTCTCTTCGTCAGTCTTTCACCTCCCATCCTCTCCACATGGCCAAACCACCTCAGTGTATTCCTCCTAACGCTTCCTATCACATCCACACCACAACGCTCCTTTATATCCTCATTTGTCAGCCTGTCTCTCCATGTGACTCCACAGGCTCCTCTTAAGTAAGCAGTGCTAAACTCTGGTTGAGACAGAGAACGTTGATAAGGCAAAAGAATGATTATAAATGTATGTCGACCCAGCATCCTAGCCGTCAATTCTCCAAGTCTAGAGAGAGGGCCGAGGGAGCGCAGTGGTGAATGGAGTCAGTGTGGACCGCGAGTGAGCTAAGAGAGGACGGACGCCCCTGTCACTCCCTCCAGGGACAGAGTGTCGCGGCTGTGTTAGTGGTTCGGTTCCTTACTCTCCTGCAGAAGTCTCACCTCGAAGCCTCCTTCCCCTCGTTCACAAGTCTCAAAAGCCTCCTTGAGCACCTACAGCAGTATTTTCCCCTCCTGCAAAAGTCTCAAAAGCTTCCTTGAGCACCTACAAGTCTCATTCAGTGGCCTACTCCTCCTCCAGAAGTCTCAAAAACCTCCTTCACCCCCCTGAAGAAGTCTCACCCAGTCCCCTTCCCTCCTGCAGAGGTCCCAGCTCAAAGCCTTATGGTTTACATGCAGTGTATTTTTCTGGAATAGAACAGTGAATTTACCTAACATTTTCTGAGTGTCGATGATCCTGTTAGCTCCGTGATAATGAGGGACGGCATCAGTGCTTAGGACGATTGTGTGATACCATTCCGGCAGAAGTAACTAAAACTCCATTAGTATATTTCTTTACAACGAAGCATCTTTAGGCTGGTTGGGAAGGTTGCAGAGAACCTTCAAGACACAGGAGGTTCACCTGAAAGGATAATGATACGATTCAGGCAGATATAAGGACAAGACACAATTTTTTTCGCTACGACAAGAGTACAAGCCTTCAAGCTGGTTGAGAAGGTAGCAGAGAATCTTCCAAATAGAGGAGGTTCAAGTCCAAGGATGATGGTGGAAGAGATGAGACTTGGCGACGGAGGTAAGACTGAGGGAGATGGTGGCGGTGGCGGGGGTCTACAGGCAGGCCAGTGGAGCGCCGACCCCGAGACTGGGCTATCCCTCTTCCTCTCCTGCCACGGCTCAGAGCCGCATCCAACCTTCACCCCGAGGTACTATCCAACAACTGGGTACACTCTGCTGCACGTGCCATTCACACCTTTGAACTCAACCCATTCATTACACAAGCCTCCGACACACCCAGCTCGTCCTACCATCCACAACCACCGTGGAACACCCCATTGTTAAATCTCCTTCTCCCTCACTCACCAACCAAAGCCCAAACTCCCACCCAACAGCTCCGTCAGGAGGGCCTCCAGCGTATAGCCCTCCTCACTCCACTGAACTCCACCACCTACTACACTGACGGCTCCGTTGCTGCATCGAGAGCCGGTGCTGCCTTCGTCTGCGGAGACAGAACATGTGGCTTTCGCATCACCAACGGAGCCTCCACGCTACAGGCTGAACTGACTGCCATCTCAGCCGCCCTTTCAGATGCCCTTGCCAACGCCCCTGCATCCACAGTCATCATCCACACAGACTCTTCAACTGCTATGCACACGCTACGACGATCCCACCATACCGACAACATCCAATTAACCTCTGACATCCTAGCCACCGCCCAAAAAATCCACGACACTGGAGGATCAATCACCATTCACTGGGTCCCCAGCCATGTTGGCATAGCTGGAAATGAAAAAGCCGACAAGATCGCAAAGAGCGCCATTGAACACCCTCACATTGACATCAACATTTCAACTAGCCTAAGCCACATCAAGCGCACCATAAAACAGAAGGCGCTCACTCTCAACCGCGAAGATCACCAAGTACACGTACAACTGGGCTCACCTTCTGCCATGTGGTTTGCCATGGCCACACAATACAAGCCACTAAAAATTACCAAATCCATTGACAACAAAACACTTACGCGCCTACACCGTCTTCGCCTGGGATACATGTGCCGGAGTAACCTTATCACCACAGATAACGACCCCACCACTGAATGCTCACACTGCAAAATGATCACGCCCTACCCACTCCTACATTACCTCCTCCGCTGTCCAGCCACTTCCCGCATCAGAACAAGCTCCCGATACCCAAACCTCGACATCCCTCGGTCCCACACTAAAGCAAAACCTGAAAGCACACTTATAAACACTGCCGCCACAGTTTTTGCCACCACCCACCTTCCCACTCTCATTTAAGTAGTGCGTAGCACTCCCCCTCCAACTTAAAAAAAAAAAAAAAAAAAAAAAAAAGACTGAACAAACAACTACTCTCAGCCCATAACCCACCAACTGGGCTAATATATGGCCCAGTCCCCTCTACAGGGGGGGAAAATCTTTGAACGAACGAACGAACGAACGGGCTGGTGACACTGACGGAGGCGGCTCTGGCCAGGCTAATCAACGCTGACCCCATTGACAAGTGGTCTCAACTCGACCCACAGCCAATTGCAAGGTAGTGTGCTTTGAAATTGTCGATGATAGTATGATGATGGTGATGATGATGATGATGATGATAATATAATGATGATGTGGACCTATAGCAATGTGGTATTAAGTCGACCCATAGCTAGTTGCAAGGTATTTGGCCATAGCACTTTAATCTGGTCGTGTGTATGATGATGATAATGACTGATGATTTGATTCTGCACAGCCATGACCAAGAGTTCATCGGAATTTCTCAGCCAGCATTGCGTCGTATCTTGCGTATTTCTCTTTCCTCCCCAGAGACAGGGAATATCCTTCCTTCCCATACTCTTTTCTTGTGTACTTCCTATTGCTATCACATAGAAATAGTTCATGTAACAGCCCACATTGCCACAACCGGTAGGGAATGTGGGTAAACTTTGGCTGTCCCGTACCACACCACTCTGAGATTTTAACCTTCCTGTATTGCAACGTAGTATATTGATGATGTGAGCTTAAAGCAAGGTACTGTGTTAGTACTGTCCTTGGGTGATGATGGGAACGGTGAGACTTGCACGGAACCACTTTGATTTTGCAAGTACTGGCCAGAACTACTGATGATAAGGGTTCGTTAATGCTTGTGTTAGTTCTTGGTGATGACGGCAACCTGTTGCAAGGCAAAAAAGTCAACTTTTCTCCTCGGTCTGTAACTTTAAAAGGTAGTAAAGGAGAGATGACTGAGATAGCGTGATCGAGTTATAGTGTCCAGTCACTAGGCGTACAACGTATCCGAGAGGGCAAGGGTAAATTTGTGGCCCTTATTTTCTGCAGCCTTTGTCGTTGTTTTGGCAGATATCTGGTACCACTGGAAAACAGCTTTCACCACAGTTTAAATATGTGAAGCAGAGAGATTTAAGGTAACTATAAATTAAACTTCTAAAAATAACTCGTAAAAAGTACCCTAGTGGTGCAGGTGGCCGGCCTTCTCCCGGCTGTTTGTCTTTACTTGGCACGGACGAGTACATCATATTATCTGGCTGGTGGAGAGAGAGAGAGAGAGAAGGCTCCATTTCTCACATCGTAAAGTGGAAGGTAATCTCTATCTCTCCTTATACCCTAGATAGATTGAAAGATAGATAGATGAGCAAAGATTAGTTTGCCCCTTCTACCCTAGAGCAATATAGTCTCCGTCATAACCATTCCGAGAACATCACTTCAATTTTCCTTCTTGTTACCGCCAGACGATTTTATTCAGCTTAGGAAGGATGACTTTGAATAAAAGCTTTTCGCGGTCACCTACATTCCAGTTCACGGTACTCTGAATGACAGTGGTAGCGTACGAGCCAAAATCCACCATCATTAGTCTACAGTATAGCCCTTGTTACGGTATATTTCCCTGGTGTGCTTGTAAGTGTGCTGTCGCCTTTTGTTCCATATTACAGGTTGCAGTGTAGACTTCGGAGCTTCCTTTTCTCAGCGATTTATTGCGTGTATTGCACCTCGGCCTCTTACTGGATGTTATTAGGAAAGTTGTTGTTTGTTTCTCGCTTTTTTCAGCTGGAATAATCCCTTCAGTAGGAGAGGCTTTATGTTAGAAAATAAAGCAGCGTAAAAAACGTAAATTCTGGTTAAAGAGGATCATGTCCATTGTGTTGTAATTGGGAACGCGAAGGGGAAGTCAAGTACTGTCCTATGATTTGACGGTAATTAAAGGGACACCTGTTATTAAAGGTGATTAGCCCACATCCCTCACTGCAGGTACGGAAAGGTGAGACGTGTCCTATCCTCATCAGGTATTTCAAAAATTGTCGTAACCAATAGGGAGCTTGTCTTTACATTTGCGCTTTCAATTTTAATACTGAATCCTGGCTGCAGCATCCAGGTGACGTCCTGTTTATTCTTGTTGTTACCAGACGATTTTATTCAGCATAGGAAAGGTCTGTCGTACTGGAGGGGTCATCTCTTCCTGTTCTATAAGTCTGTCCTGTGTTGAATAAAACTGGAAGAAAATATTAAGGAATGAAGAAGGCATCCCCAGGGTCAGAGAGTTGATCAAGCAGACCTAAGTGTGTGTGTGTGTGTGTGTGTGTGTGTGTGTGTGTGTGTGTGTGTGTGTGTGTGTGTGTGTGTATCTTTTTCTCGCTGCCATGGACTCACCTAGGTATTCCACTGAGGCAAACATCATACCCTTATACTTAGCGGAGGGAACATATCGCGGTCAGGGGGTTCATCTGTCCATCCTCGAGTTTGGCATCAGTTGGGATTCGGAATAATCTTTTTAGTCGCGTATTCTCGTCAGGTAAGTAAGCTCCCTAACACCTTTTCATTACCGGTTTATTTTTGCTTGCATCTCATTAATAATTCCTTGCATGTTATTTTTGCCTTCCATGATGGTGTTTAAAAGATATACGCAATATACAGGAGAGTAGTAAGGCACACTATGGAAAATATTTCGCTATGGATAAGGTGTCAGGGAGCCACCTTAACCGACGAGAATACAGGCCTTAATCCCATCAGTCTGAGCATTATTTCCTTCACCACTGCAGACAGAGTGGCACAAAAAAGAAGATATGGAACGTTGTGGTGGCGCTGTGGATGTGCTGGTGTTTTTAGAGAGAATGGAGAATGCGAGACTGACTAGGAGAGTATGTGAGTGGGGTGAAGGTGGAGGGGGTGTGGGAGAAACCGAGGATGAGATGGAGGGGTCGGGTGGAGAGGTAGATGAGTGAGGAGGGTGTAAACTGGAGAGAAGGAAGCGGGATGGCAAAGGATAGAATGACCTGGGGACGATAGATTTGTAGCCACCCTTTCCTAGATTCAGGTATCTTACTATAATACTCGAAGACAAATTAGAAGAGGCCTGGTCTAAGCTGAATGAAAACGTGTGGGTGATAAGAAGATACCGATGCCGAGAAACGTTTGTATATAGAAAGGATTAATGGGGGCCTTGTAACAAATTTACAGATATCGAATAACGTTTGCATATAGATGGGATTAATAGAGACTTTCTGGTCCATATACCGACACTGAAAAACGCTTACATATAGAAGGGGTTAATGGAGACTTTCTAACCACGTATTCAGCGTAGGTCAGACGGGTTCACCTGACAGCACCCCTCCACCTCGCTCTCTTCTGCCCAGCGAGAATAAAACGGAAAAGACGTGATCCTATCGTATCTGGGAGTCCGGGGAGGTGCCAGATTCAGTCGCGTTGTTACTACACGTGCAAATTTCCCGCTACTGAGTGAAATCTTCCCGGGTTAATGCCTTGAATCCCGGTGATGTCCATTCTTTTTTTTAAGTTTATTCTTGTTATTATAGTCTGTTTGTTTTCATCTGACGGAACCAGACCACTCCTACAAAGAGAATGCTAAGCCGTGGTTGCGTGAAATTCAGAGGGCCTCAGTTAAGAGATAGAAAGGAGTCTCCTTGGTTACTAGTCAAATCTGCTCTCCAGCACGAATGCATAAAAAAATACCCCGCCGAACTGAAAGGGTTAAATTTGTTATCACGGAAAAGGAAAAAAAAAGTTTATAAGGGATAGTTTTCCACCGTTTAGCCGCAGTTCCTTCTTCCATGCTTAAAAAAATAAAAAAATTGTCCCTCGGCTGAATAAAATCGTCTGGCGTTGGTCATAGAAACTGGTTAACTCCTTCAGTCCGATGACACAGTTTTATTTTAATTCTGTCTGTCTATTTCTGTCTCTCTGTCTGTCTCTGTCTCTGTCTGTCTGTCTGTCTCTCTCTCAAGACGATTTTAAACTTGGAAAAGACCCTTAGTGGCGAAGGGGTTAATGAAGGCTAGATATAACCCCTCCAGTTCGACAAATCCCCTTTGAGCTGGATAAAATCGTCTGGAGATTGCACGAATGAGATTACAGTGCTCGTAGTGAAAGGGTTGTGTACCACGTTAGCCACACCGCACACCCTCACTCCTCGAATTCTAGGACAGTGAATGAAACGAGGTACACTTAAGAGACATAAGAGTTCTGCCTGGTATTCTGCTGCTCCCACTTAACACTTAGAGAGAGAGAGAGAGAGAGAGAGAGAGAGAGGGTGTGGGGGGAAATCCGTCACTTTCCTGTATTGTATCAGAGGGAATGATTAGGGGGAGAAGCATACGAAGCCTCTCCCAGCTTAGGAATATTAGGCAACAGAGGGAAGTAAAAAGTAGAAGAGATGAGGTGAAATATTGGGTGAAGTTTTTGTGTCTGGCTGTATAGTACTGTTACACAACTACACTTTCACACACACACACACACACACACACACACACACACACACACACACCTCAACCCCAGTGCCCTTTTACGCTCAGTGACCCGTACTTAGGCTATGGTGTCATGTGTTTACTTCTTTCCAGAGCTGAAAATATTGTCTGAGTATTAACCCTCTTATTCCCTGACATTTTATTATTCTAGCTATTTCCAGACGATTTTATTTAGTTAAGAGGGTCTGCTTGAAGTGGCAGGTCTTGATAAAACCCTCAAGAAAGCCACGACATGCTATGACCGGCACAACAGCTGAACAGAGAAAAAATAATGATGCTCTGTTCTTGTCTAGCGGAAAAGCTTTGGGTGTTTCTCGGCTATACTTGGTTCCATGGGAAACGAGAGAGAGAGAGAGAGAGTACGAGGATGCAGACAGAAATAGGAACAAAACACATCCAGTCACTTAAACCTCAGACAGAGTACCAAGTGGAAGGGACTCAAGTTTTAGGCCACATTACAAAACACAGACCAAAGCAATGTACAGGAAAAAGCACCACTGGGCCAGAAAAACAATATACGAAAAACAGTGGGACCTTAAAAACAAAAGACAACAAGGAGGGCAGGAGATCAGGCTGTGTTGATTGCCTTGATTGTCTCCTCTATCTGACAGAGCGTTGGACACTACGGGAGTCATTTCTGGTCATTGTTTTTTGTTTTCACCGTAACAGTGGGCCAAAACAGTAGGAAAAACAACAGAGGATTATAAACAGGAGGTAGGAAGGAGGGCGGGAGGGAGGGCTGTTATGTACTGCCTCTTCCATTCAACACAACACTAGCAGTTGGCCCTGATTATCTACGGGAGGATTCTCTCTCTCTCTCTCTCTCTCTCTCTCTCTCTCTCGTTTTTTGTCTGTACTGCATTAGAAGGACGCATCGTGCCGATTGTGTACCCAATTTTTTAACACGAGAGAGAGAGAGAGAGAGAGAGAGAGAGAGAGAGAGAGAGAGAGAGAAAGTGTAAATTTTTCCCTGTAGTACACATCTCAGACACTCCTAAATAAACACACACACAAACACACAAACTTATGTACACAGAACAGGCGAAACTTGGACTGTTACACCCGTAGACTTTCAGAGAGCATAATTTCTTATAAAGCGATTTCATGGGCGACCGAAAGTTAGGTTAGGTCACTTTGGGCAGGGTTTGGTCTGATTAGGTAATTTTTGGTTGGGTTGGCTTCAGTTCGACTAGATATAGACGGTGTAGGGTAGGTTGCTTTAGAATACGTCGGTTTTTATAGGTTTTGGGTTGGGTTTTATTTGGTTGGGTTAGGGCTGGGTTAGGTTCGGTTGGATTAGGTCATTTTAGGCTTGACTGGGTTGGGTTAGGTCAGGTATGGTATGGTTAAGTGAGACTGGGTAGGATTAGGTAGGGTTAGATGCGGTTAGGCTGCGTCAGAATTGGTTAGGTTATGTATGAGGAGGTTACGTGAGATTGTGAAGTTAAATACAATTAGACTACTTTAGGTGAGGTTAAGTTAGATTAGGTTGGGTTAATTTAGGTTGGATTAGGTCATTCGAGGTTAGGCAGGATTCAGTTCGAGCAAATATGGATAGGTTAGTTGAGACTAGTCCTATATAAATTGGTTTATGCATTACGGTCTTTTGTTGGTCGGTCCTTCCAAAGTCAAACATCACAGGAGGTGGGCGTGGTTTTGTGTGTGTGTGTGTGTGTGTGTGTGTGTGTGTGTGTGTGTGTGCTCGCTTCGTGTTTCGTCTATTTTATACATTTTTGTGTGCCTTGTGTGACTGAAACTTTGTGTTTGTATGTTTCACTTCTCGTGTGACTGAGGGTGGACTGCTTAAGAATACCGCCCTTTATAGTTACGATTGCCTCTTCCTCAGTATAGCATATGTTTTTTGTTTATTTAGCTCTGTCTGGACGATTGTATAAGAGCTTCGTGGAAAATACTAGAACTAGAAAGATGGCAGTAGATACAGCCTTGTGTACCAGATATCCTGCCCAAGTTTCATTAGCAGATACGTTGCCCAAGTTGAATAAAGTCGTCTGAAGTAAGAATAAGCTTGAAGATACGTTGCTGTACTGAAAGTCGTTGGATATGGCTTGTTTTATGTCTTTTCGTATGTGGCTGCGAGATAACAGACTCAGGTTCAGTCTTTTATGGCAGGCGTTAATAGATATCTCAGTGCTTTGCTTAATATGAAGGTTAATATTTCACCGGAATGTTTCTAAAGATTTCCGCCTCCTCTCAAGTAAGGATGTTTACTGTCTATTAAACTCTTCCTATTGGTAACATTACTGGTATATGTTTACAGCTCCCCACCTCTCAGGCATGGGTGTTTACTCGTGTCTGTTACATGAGTTTCTATTACACTCGTCCTATTGGTAATCTGTCGATGGTATGTTTTTCAAGCCTCCTACCTCCCTCTCGTGCAAGGGTGTTTATTATCTATTACACTCCTCCTATTCGTAATTTGTCAAGAGCATGTTTTTAGTTTCCGACCTCCCTCGTGCAAGGCTTTTTACTGCTGATTACACACACCATAAAGGGAGTCGCACACGTCCTGTCTGATTATACAATGACAACTCTCTCAAATCATTTATGGTCTTCTCATAGCCTTCATCAGCCTCTGAACCAAGTAGTCTCGTCTGCTTATACTTGCACTTCTCATAGTCCTCATCAGCCTACGAACTACCTATCCAAGCCATACATAAAGCCAATCAGTCCCACAGAGTCCTGCAGATCCACCTTAGATATAACCATATCTCCATACACACACACACACACACACACACACACACACACACACACACACACACACACACACACACACACAATACTCTCTAACGGATCATGCTGGTGAGGAAATGTCTTTATGTAAATGTGGTGGTGTGGGAGGTTGCCATCGTAACACAGTCACCTACAACCAGTCAAGTAAGGATCTTCTTATCGATATATTTTGGATAAGGCTGGTTACTATCCCTTTGAACACACACACACACACACACACACACACACACACACACACACATGTAATCAAGTTTGGTAAAAGTGAAAAAAGACCTGATTGGGAATATAAGTTAGGAAATAAAACCCTATACACATCAGAAAGAGAGAAAGACCTAGGTGTGATTATCAATAACAGACTATCTCCGGCTGACCACATCAGCTAGAAGGTACGGAACATGTATACACTGCTTGCAAATATGAGAATAGCATTCACATACATAAATGAAGACATGCTAAGAAGGATAATAACATCATTCATTAGACCAACCCTGGAATATGCATTGGTAGTCTGGAGTCCTCATCTCAAAAAGCACATAGACAAGATTGAAAAAGTTCAAAGGGCCACTACAAGATGGAAACCAAGCTTAAGGGACCTAAGCTACGAAGAAAGACTAAATAAACTGAATCTACCAACACTACAGGAGAGAAGGAAAAGAGGTGACATGATAATGCTATATAAATGCATATCAGGGAAGGAGAAAATAGACTTAAATGATTACTTAACATATGGAGAAGCATCAGCAAAGAGGACACTGCAAAAAACTGCATAAGAAGAGAGGTGATAAAGACGTAAGGAAATTCAGTTTCCCAAACAGAGCAATTGATCAATGGAATGCACTACCGAATGAAATAGTGTGTGCCAAAACAATTCACAGATTTAAGGATATGTACGATTAATATGGTTTAAGACACGGGACAGTACGAGCTTGACTCATTCCTGTAAAGATACAATTAGGTAAGAACACACACACACACACACACACACACACACACACACACACACACACTGCAAGTAATGAAGACATACTATGAAAGAAAATAACATCAGTAATCAGACCTAACCTGGAGTATGAGTCATTACTATGGAGTCCTCATCTAAAAACACATAGATAAGATTGAAAAAGTTCAAAGGGCAGCTACAAGATGGGTACCAAGCTTAAGGGATCTAAGCTACGAAAGAAAAACTGAATCTACCTACACTACAGGAGAGAAGGAAAAAGAGGAGAACATGATTATACTATATAAATGCATATCAGGGAAGGAGAAAATAGACATAAATGAGTATATAACCTATGGGGATGCAGCAGTAAGAGGACACTGCAAAGAACTGCATAAAAGGAGAGGCAATAAAGACGTAAGGAAATCTAGTTTCCCAAATAGAACAATAATTGACCAGTGGAATGCACTACCGAATGAAATAGTGTGTGCCAAAACGTTTCATAAATTTAAGGATATGTATGATACAAATGGTTTAATACACTGGACTACGAGCTTTATTCGTTCCTATAAAGATACAATTAGGTAAGAACAATTAGGTAAGAACACACACACACACACACACACACACACACACACACACACACACACACCGCTCGCTGGTGCAGTGGTAACTTTCTCGCTTGCCAACTGGTGGACGGGAATTCGCGCCTCGCTCAGGTTGCGAAAAGTTTCACTGACGAAGTGGAGTGGTTACTGTCCTCCTTGAGCAAGGGGACGGGTGTGTGCGTGTGTGAAGATCTAACATGCCCTTAGATCGGACTATATGAGCTCTCAGCTCCCACTTCCGGGGAAGGGTAAAAGCTGACTATCACGACCATCAAGTGATACTGACCGACCCTGTGAATTACACACACACACACACACACACACACACACACACACACAGTACAGGGAACCTCTACAAATGGTAAGAAGCAGACAAGAAACATTCAGATATTATGGATCTACAGTAAGAAGTGTGAACGTCGGGGGTAGGGTTGCGAGAGGCAGACCGAAAAAGACCTAGAGGGAACTGAGGTCATAGGAGAGTGTGACCTCAGGGATAAGGGACTGAATAGGGAGGCTGCCAGAGATCAAGCAGCGTGGAGAGCCATCATGTGACTAAGGCCGACGCATGCAAGCTTATTGGAGCTTTTATAAAAGATACGATACGATCACAGTACGAAGCAACTGATTAAGCAGCCAATAACTTAGTGTAGAATCCGAATGCAGTATAGATATCGCTGGGAAATAAGCCAGGAAAGACGTGATAAACTATAGATTAGGAGGAAAAAATGGAAAACACAATCCACTGAGTGTCCACATATAGAGCCATATGGAAATTTATATTAGACCACCGCCATTAAGAAATAAAAGGACCTTTGAACATGAGGCAACGTAAGAACAAGAGAGAGAGAGAAAAAAAAACGAAAAGACAATGGACGGTATAAAGATTCGTCGAAGTTACATAAGGGTCCCCTACATATTGTGGGAATTTTCTTTATTGCAAGCCCCGCCCCCAATGCGGCGTCTACCTGTCTGCCTCAACCCATTTAAAACCCCCATGCCCAGTCAGCGACCCTCAGTGTCGCTCTTGGTATAGTGTGGTGTATATCTGCTTCGCTTATCTAATGGCGTCAGGCCGTCTACCTCTACATTCACATCTCGCCGCCATACCAACGGTTACCGCCTTAGTTACCCCAATGTTAGGTGGGTGAGATGTCGTGCGCCGCCCAGCTCCGTGGTGCCTGGTTGTCTGGTTTTCCACACCAGTCTCGCGTCATGGCAAGTGAGGAACATTTCTTTGTGTTTCGCTGAGGGTTCACTTAAGCACCAATAGTTTATTTATTACTGACCCTTTTATTAATCAACTACTTAGTTCACACCCTGCAATTCACTTAAAACTCTAAACCACCCCTACACCCATTATCAAGATCACGGCAGCCACGTAATAACCCGCCATCCTCATATCCAGCACCCCTGCCTCAAACCCTAACCCCCATACACCCCATCCACCACCCCTCCCCTTTCCTTATCCCCCTACCCAAGCCCCCCAGGGCTACAACACCTTACCCTAACACCCGTATCCTAACATCCTACCCAGGCTCCTGGAGCCGGAAAAATCAGATGAACCTGAGAGGCAGCCAATAAGCTAATGCTTGGCAGAGAAAGCCGTAGCTATTCACTCCTCCCGTCCTTAAGTAACAACACAGTGCACGTGCGAGACCCCCCCCCCCTTCCCAACACCAAACACACGCACGTTGGGTTAAGCCCCGACACTCTTTCTCTTAGTCTAAATTCTTCCTCTCCTACTTAAAAAAAAAAAAAAAAATGCACTTTACACAATGCAACCAGGACCAGAGCTCTCAGTAAGGCCGGGAGTTTAAACTAAGGCCTATTTCCTGCCACCACGTGTCGTCGCCCTGGTTGCATAACACTCATCACATATACACAATCATTCT